>NC_058085.1:16285957-16575209 GCF_014858855.1 Bufo gargarizans
GGCTAACATATCAAAATAAGAAAAGAGATAACACTTAGCATCTGTCCATTGTGCATTGTTTTACTAACTGTGGTATGTGAATATGTAAATATCTAGCTATAGGCGTTCTCTAACAGCAGAAAAAGCATATATGACATAGCAAGGAGGCGTGTTCTTTTGGGTAGGAAGGAACCTTTGTGCTCTGGAGAAGATAAGGTGTTGTCTGAGAGCTAAAGTATGTGGGAGCTTTCTTAGCTGAATCAAAGAATGTAGTCCACATCTCTATCACCCACAATGTAATGTTATATACACAATGTAATGTTAGGGATGGAATATAAGGGCTACTCTCCCTGCATTGCAAACTGGTTGGAATAACAAAGCAATCAGATTGGATTTATACAGGAGACCTGCAGATATTTGGGTCAGATAACTCCTGCTGTCCGGTCATTTTTGGTCATCATTCTAATTACTGATCTTTTCAGGTCATATAAAACCTTCCACACGACTTCTCCAACCGTCTGATGACTTCTACAATATTTATTTCACAGCTTGTGAATCCGGGTGAAGATCTGAACAATATTAATCCTACAGAGACATATGTGAGGGGCGATGAGCAGAGTACAAAGGACATTCCCACAGATAACCGCCCAGGTGAGTAGTGACCACTAAGTAAAGTAGAGAGGTCTCTAAGATTCTGCTTATACAAAAAAAAAATATTTGATATATTGTGCAATGTGGGAATAATGATATTACAATTATTATTATTGATGAGTATATATGAAAGTATAAAGGAACAAACATATAGCAAATATCACATACGGAGAGACCTGTACACAATAACAGTTACTAATAATTGCTACTAATAGTAATAAAGTTACTCCTATGACCATTGGGAGATGCCATATGGAGTAGGAACACTAGATGTCTGCAGGAGTTCCTACCTTTAGATGGACACCCTCATCTTAGGGTGCCGTCCGACTCCGAAGTGTGACCATACACTTCATCTGAGTGCATTCGTCTGGGACCAACCAATTTCCCTGATAGAAGAAACACTAGCCCAGTGTCCCCTGATGAATCTAGGGCTAAGTATAAATAGGCTTTACTGCCCTTTGTTTTTGAACGGTACCTCTACAACATAATACACACTGACTCCAAGATTAGGGCAACCTGTGCCACCGCGACTGGTTAGCCTCAACAGTACCCCATCTCTTTATACCGGGGGGTTAGAGAGAACCTGACAAGAGCAAGATCTCAGAAAAACCTGACTGATTGCCTCATTCTACCATGAGTCACGTGTACATCTAGCCGTTCTTACTGGTAAGAGATATATGTATTTGTTGGTGCTACTTTACCTTATTGTAGCACTATATTCATATATGGTGCAGGAGTTAAGAATAATAGGAGTCTGTTTGTCTCGGGCCCTGTACTAAGAGTGACATGTATCTTTATTTCTCCCTTTTTTAATGGGTTTATAGTAAAAGTTAAGTTTTATTATTAATACTACTGCCCCTTTATGTTTTAACATTTGGTTACTAAACCACAAATTCCTATCCCTCTACAGTACAGTGTAGTTACTATACAGAGGTCTTCTCATGTCTCTCCAGTCCCTGTCTTTGCTCTGGCCTCTCCAGGTTTCCTCTTCTGTAGCACTTTTCTTTTCTCTTCCCTCTTCTGCCTCTTCGCTTCTTCCTTCCTTCCTTCCTTCCTTAACAGCCAGTCCTAGCATTGTCTAGAATATGGCTTGGACACATCTTTTTGGTGGTTCCTTATGGTTTTCTAGCTATTTTTCAGTTAACTCTTGAAGACTGATAGAAGCAGCTGGAATGTTGGGATTTTCCAGCATTTTCCTGCCCCACTAGCCATGTATCACCTACTGGACAATTGTCAGCCATTCTTTAGATAACTGACAACTATAGAACCTTTGATATGCTAATGGGCCCGAACTTGACCCCGAACCCCAACCCTATTGAAGTCAATGGGGACCCAAACTTTTGGGCACTAAAATGGCTCTAAAATAATCCTGGAAAGGGCTAGAGGGCTGCAAAATGCATTAAAATGTGCTTAAGAGAATGACAACTGTTCTGCAGTGGATAGGGAAATGACTTAAAATAACATAAAATACAGAAAAATAAAAAATAACAATCTGGATCTAGGCGTAGGAGGTTGAGGAGGCGGTGGATGAGTGGATGTGGCGTGTAGGTTGACTTGGCGGTGTAGGTGGAAGCGGCGGTGAAGGAGGAATAGGTAGCCAACACTGATTTGTGTTATTTTTTATTTTTAAATTGAGGTTTCCCCCAAAATTCTGGGACATATAACAAAATAAAACTAAGAATAAGTGCACTTGAGTACAAGAATTGATGGTTGAGGCTGGTAAAAATGTCTATTCTGCACAAGGTACGGACAAGTCCTGTGGGATCCATGCCTGGTTCATTTTAATAAACGTAAGCTTGTCCACATTGGCTGCGGCCTGTGATAATACTCTCTGCCGTGCTAAACACACGTTCACACTATTCACTGTCTGCAGGGCAGGTCAGCACCTCCAAGGCTGACAAAGCTTTTCCACATTTTGGCCATGCTAACCCTGCCTTCTCAGGTGCTGGTGGTGCCCCAGCTGCATTGGCGACTTCTTGCTCCTTGTGTTTCCACTGTACCACCGCTGTCAGGTGGGAATGCTATCAGCAGCGTGCGCTTGTAGTCGCGCATCTTCCGATCAGTAACAGATGTTTTCACTAAATTTAGTTCCCTGTCAGCAATGCAGAGCAGGGTTTCATTCACGGCAAAAGAGGGTTCATGTCACAGAGCAATAGAACAGAGGATTTTGAGAGATTTAGGCCCCTGTCAGCAATGCAGAGCAAGGGTTCATTCACGGCAAAAGGGGGTTCATGTCACCCAGCAATATAACAGAGGACTTTGAGAGATTTAGGCCCCAGTCACCCAGGCACAGCAGGGGTTCATTCACAGCAAAAAGGGGGTTCATGTCACACAGCAATAGAACAGAGGATTTTGAGAGATTTAGGCCCCTGTCAGCAATACAGAGCAGGGGGTCATTCACGGCAAAAGGGGGTTCATGTCACATAGCAATAGAACAGAGGATTTTGAGAGATTTAGGCCCCTGTCAGCAATGCAGACCAGGGGTTCATTCATGGCAAAAAGGGGTTCATGTCACCCAGCAATACAACAGAGGATTTTGAGAGATTTAGGCCCCAGTCACCCAGGCACAGCGGGGGTTCATGTCACCCAGCAAAAGAACAGAGGATTTTGAGAGATTTAGGCCCTTGTCAGCAATGCAGAGCAGGGGTTCATTCACGGCAAAAGGGGGTTCATGTCACCCAGCAATACAACAGAGGATTTGGAGAGATTTAGGCCCCTGTCACCCAGGCACAGCAGGGGTTCATTCACGGCAAAAGGGGGTTCATGTCACCCAGCAATACAACAGAGGATTTTGAGAGATTTAGGCCCCTGTCAGCAATGCAGAGCAGGGGTTCATTCAAGGCAAAAAGGGGTTCATGTCACCCAGCAATACAACAGAGGATTTTGAGAGATTTAGGCCCCTGTCAGCAATGCAGAGCAGGGGTTCATTCAAGGCAAAAGGGGGTTCATGTAACCCAGCAATACAACAGAGGATTTTGAGAGATTTAGGCCACTGTCAGCAATGCAGAGCAGGGGTTCATTCAAGGCAAAAGGGGGTTCATGTAACCCAGCAATACAACAGAGGATTTTGAGAGATTTATGCCCCTGTCACCCAGGCACAGCAGGGGTTTATATTAGCCCAAAGTTTTAAAATGTCACCCGACAATTGAAAATTAGAATTTTTTCAATTTAGGGCACTAAAATTGGCTTTTTTATTTTATTAAAATGGCTCTAAAATAGTCTGTGAAAAGGCTAGAGGTATGTAAAAGGCAGTAAAATGTGCTTAAGAGCATGGCAACTGCTCTGCAAACAAATGTGGATAGGGAAATAACTAAAAATTACAAATTATTAACCTGCAACTCAGAGAAGGAGGTGGATATGGAGTCGGAGGTTGAGGAGGCGGTGAATGTGGTGTTGTAGGTGGAGGCAGCAATGGAGAAGGAACAGGTAGCCAACAATGTTTTTTTATTGTTTTATTGGGGTAGGTAGCCCCCAAAATATTAGGACAAATAAAAAAAAAAGAAAACAAAGAATCATTGCACTTGACTTGAGTACAAGAATGTATGTTTAATGGTGGTATAAATGTCTATTCTGCACAATGTCTGTAATGACGCCTCCTGCTGTGCTAAATACATGTTCAGAGAGTACACTGGCTGCAGGGCAGGCCAGCACCTCCAAGGCATACAGGGCAAGCTCTGGCCATGTGGACAATTTGGAGACACAGAAGTTGAATGGGGCAGAACCATCAGTCAGTACGTGTAGTCGTGTGCACAGGCACTGTTCCAGCATGTTGTTCAAATGCTGCCTCCTGCTAACACGCTCCATATCAGCAGTTGGGGCCGGTTGTTGCGGCGAGGTGACAAAGCTTTTCCACATGTCAGCCATGCTAACCCTGCCTTCTGAGGTGCTGGCGCTAACACAGCTGCGTTGGCAAACTCTTCCTCCTCCCCTTCCTTTGCCTTGTGCTTCCACTCGTCACCCGGCATCTGTCGGGAATGCTCTCGGGTGCGTGTCTACCCGCGTGCGCCTGTAGTCGCGCATCTTCCGATCACGCTCCAGTGAGGGAATTAAGGACGGCACATTGTCTTTGTAACTGGGATCCAGCAGGGTGGCCACCCAGTAGTCAGCACACGTTAAAATGTGGGCAACTCTGCAGTCGTTGCACAGTCACTGCAGCATGTAGTCGCTCATGTGTGCCAGGCTGCCCAGAGGTAAGGACAAGCTGTCCTCTGTGGGAGGCGTATCGTCTGCGTCCTCCGTATTCCCCCAGCCACGCACCAGTGATGGGCCCGAGCTGCGTTGGATACCATCCCGCTGTGAACATGCTTCATCCCCATCGTCCTCCAGTAGTGGGCCCTGGCTGGCCAAGTTTGTACCTGGCCTCTGCTGTTGCAAAAATCCTCTTTCTGAGCCACTTCTAAAAGACTGGCCTGAAAGTGTTAGAGATGACCCATCTTCCTCGTCCTGGGCCACATCCTCTTCCATCATCGCCCTAAGTGTTTTCTCAAGGAGACATAGAAGTGGTATTGTAACTCTGATAACGGTGTCATTACCACTGGCCATGTTGGTGGAGTACTCGAAACAGCGCAACAGGGCACACAGGTCTCGCATGGAGGCCAAGTCATTGGTGGTGAAGTGGTGCTGTTCCGCAGTGCAACTCACCCGTGCGTGCTGCAGCTGAAACTTCACTATGGCCTGCTGCTGCTCGCACAGTCTCTCCAGCATGTGCAAGGTGGAGTTCCACCTGGTGGGCACGTCGCATATGAGGCGGTGGGCGGGAAGGCCGAAGTTACGCTGTATCCGAGCGGCGGCAGGATGAGAACGCCGGAAGCGCGCACAGACGGCCCGCACTTTATGCAGCAGCTCAGACATGTCGGGGTAGTTGTGAATGAATTTCTGTACCACCAAATTCAGAACATGCGCCAGGCAAGGGATGTGCGTCAAACCGGCTAGTCCCAGAGCTGCAACGAGATTTCGCCCATTATCTCACACCACCAGGCCCACTGGCAGCAACCACTCGTCGGTCTGTTGTTCTATACCCCGCCACAACTCCTGCGCTGTGTGGGGCCTGTCCCCCAAACACATCAGTTTAAGAATGGCCTGCTGATGTTTACCCCTGGCTGTGCTGAAGTTGGTGGTGAAGGTCTGTCGCTGACCGGATGAGGAGGTGGTAGAAGAGGAGGGGGAAGCCGAGTAGGAAGGGGAGGCAACAGGAGGCAAAGAATGATGATCCTTGGCGGCGGAAGGACGTGCGCCAAACAGCACAGCCGCCACTACATTTACCCAGTGTGCAGTTAGAGAGATATAGCGTCCCACGCCGTGCTTACTGGTCCATGTATCTGTGGTTAGGTGCACACTTGATTTTATCCGATACTTGGTTGTGCAGGGAGTGCACAGCTCTCCTGGAGAAGTAGTGGCAACTGGGAACGACGTACTGTTGGACAGCAAGCGACATGAGCTATTTGAAGCTGTCCGTCTCCACCAGCCTGAATTGCAGCATTTCAAATGCCAGCAGTTTAGAACTACAGGCATTCAGGGCAAGGGATCGAGGGTGGCTAGGTGGGAATTTGCGCTTTCTCTCAAAAGTTTGTGAGATAGAGAGCTGAACGCTTCCGTGTGACATGGTGGTGTTGTTGGTGGCACATCCTCTGTTTGCTGGGCGGCAGGTGCCAACGTTCCTCCAGAGGCGGAGGAAGAGGCCGAGGCAGCAGCAGAAGAGGGAGCAGGAGAGGCCTGAGCCCTTTCTTGGTTTTGAAGGTGCTTACTCCACTGCAGCCCGTGTCTCGCATATAGATGCCTGGTCATGCAGGTTGTGCTAAGGAAAGGTTCAGAACGTTAATGCCTCGCTTCAGGCTCTGATGGCACAGCGTACAAACCACTTGCGTCTTGTCGTCAGCACATTGTGTGAAGAAGTGCCATGTGAGGGAACTCCTTGAAGCTGCCTTTGGTGTGCTCGGTCCCTGTTGACGGTGGCCAGTAGCAGGCAAACTGTTTTGGCAACGGCTGCTCTGCTTTTGCACCCTGCTCCCTCTTTTTCTACGCTGTTGGCTCGGTCTCACCACTGCCTCTTCCTCCGAACTCTGAAAGTCAGTGGCATGACCTTCATTCCATGTGGAGTCTAGGACCTCATCGTCCTCTGCATTGTCTTCCACCCAGTCTTCCTCCCTGACCTCCTTTTCGGTCTGCACACTGCAGAAAGACGCAGCAGTTGGCACCTGTGTTTTGTCATCATCAGAGACGTGCTGAGGTGGCATTCCCATGTCCTCATCAGGAAACATAAGTGGTTGTGCGTCAGTGCATTCTATGTCTTCCACCCCTGGGGAAGGGCTAGGTGGATGCCCTTTGGAAACCCTGCCAGCAGAGTCTTCAAACAGCATAAGAGACTTCTGCATGATTTGAGGCTCAGACGGGTTCCCCAATTATGTACGGTGGTGATGTGACAGACTGTTGGGCATGGGTTTCAGGCGCCACCTTAGCGCTTTCTGCAGAAGACTGGGTGGGAGATAATGTGAACGTGCTGGATCCACTGTCGGCCACCCAATTGACTAGCGCCTGTACTTGCTCAGGTTTTACCATCCTTAGAACAGCATTGGGCCCGACCAAATATCGCTGTAGATTCTGGCGGCTACTGGGACCTGAGGTAGTAGGTTCCGAATGACGTGTAGCTGTGGCAGAATGGCCACGTCCTCTCCCTGCACCAGAGGCTCCACCAACACCACCACCACGACCATGACCGCGTCCCTTATTAGATTTTTGCCTCATAGTTAGCGTTCACAAAGCAAAGTAAAAAGTGGTTAAGTATGTTAAAAATAATTAACTGCCAATATAAACCCTGATGTAGGGTATTTCACTAAAAAAAGTTTTTTTGAACTCTATATGACAGCGGTATTTGTGGCCTAAATGTGACACTCACTTATGCATGTCTTATCCCAGATGTGCAGTATATTAGAGTGTTTTTTCACCCTAACCAAAAAGCTGTATTTCTGTCCTAAATGTGACAGTGACTTATGCACGTGTAATCACAGATATGCAGTATATTAGAGGGTTTTTTCACCCCAGTATGCCAAAGCTGTATTTCTGGACTTGCAGATAGCCTATGCTGGTGCACTATCATTGCATAAAATTGCTGCCGATCATCTATTGATATTGACTAACTGAAGAAAAAAAAGTTCCTTTTTTCAGCAGTAGTTGGCTCAGGGCAGGCTTAAAAAAATTGTGCACTGCACCCACAAAACACTTTTTCTGTAGATCGCTGAGTACATAAACCATTTCTTGATGAGATTTCTCCCTAATCTCTCCCTCACAGCAGCTGCAGCCTCTCCCTACACTAATCCGAGCAGTGGCTGTGATGGCCTTTTGGGGCAAGTAGTATGACGCTTGTTGATTGGCTGCTTTGCAACCTTTCAAAAAGCGCCATAAAAATCACCGAACACAGAACCCAAACTTTTACGTAAATGTTCGGGTCCGGGTGCCGAAAACCCTAAAGTTCGGTACGAACCCGAACTTTACAGTTCGTGTTCGCTCAACTCTAGTAATTTCCTCTCTGGTGCACACTGCTGGTCAATGTCAGAATAGCACTGACATTAAATGCACGATTGGGATAATGAATTTCATTTTAAAATCAATCAAAAAGCTCTCTGTTATAGATTTGCAAATTTATTCTTAATTGCCACCAAAAAACATAATAACAAGCGATGGATCTTGGGAAGCCGCAATGCAAAAAAAATGTTTTTCTTTTTTAAAAAAAAGGTGTTATATTGAAAAAAGTTGTAAAAATAAAACTATATGTATTTGGTATCACTGTAATCGTAGTGACTCCGAAAATAAAGATAATATGTTATTTTTACCAAAAAATTTACACCATAAAATTTATAATGTAAAAACACAATTGCTGTTTTTCCCATCTACCTCCCAGAAAGAGTAATACAATTGGATCAGAAAGTTATGTGTACCCCAAAAATGGCGCCATTAAAAACTACAACTTGTCCCACAAAAAACAAGCCCTCATTAAGCTATATAGACAGAAAAATAAAAAAGTTGGAACGCGGCAATGAAAAAAGGAAGGAAAACACTTGGTCAGTAAGGCCCAAAACAGGTTGGTCACTAAGGGGTTAAAGGAGTTGTCTCATCTGAGACAATGGGGGCATATCACTAGGATATGTACCCATTTTCTAATAGGTGCGGGTCCAACCGATTGGACCCCCACCTATATCGAGAATAGAACGGGCCAAAGTGGTGGCTGGAGGACTCTGGTCCGGCCACCACCAAGCGCTCTCCCCATTGAAGTGAATGTTAGCTCACTGTGCATGACCAACCACTGTTTCCATTCACTTCTATGGAGTAGAAATAGCCAAGCCAGTGCCGAGCAGGTGCTCTGTTTAGGAGGTAGGAACCGCACCTACCAGACAATAAGGGCATATCCTTGCGAACCGACCCGATTGTCTCAGATGAGACAACCCCTTTAATATAAATGCACGAAAAAAGGAAGATGTTATGGTGTGGGCCATGCAGTTTGTTTACTTGACAGTGACAGGACTGAGATTAGGAGAGACCTCGGTGTGCACAGTGTCCTAGCTGCAGTGGTGATGTTCAGGTCACAGGATTATTCTTTGGTGCTATATGTAGTTTTTGTAATAGGGAAAGGCTGCAGGATAAGGCAACATTCACAGAACAGTAAAAAATGGCACACAGCTGTTTTTAGAATTGAAGTCAATGGCGCTATTCATTTGGCCATTTTTTTTTTAAGGTGAGTGAATAGTGGTTGTGAAAAATAGGACATGTTCTATTTGTGGCCATTTTTTCTGCGAGATGGACCCCATGTAAATCAATGGGACTATTTTTAATGAGCATTTAGATAGGAGTGCATCCATGTTTTGGCCGTTTAAAATGGGTGCATCACCAAAGTGATGACATCACCATGCTCTCCCAGCATTTATTGCTTAGGTAGCGCGTGATGACATCATCCCACTGAGAGTGTAGGTCCTTTAGCACTAAACGAATGGCCGTTAAAAATGAATGCAAACCGTCCGACCAAGAAAGGGATGCAAAAATGGTTGAAAATTGTCCATTAAAAAGTGAGTGTGTCTGTTTTTTATGACCTTTTTTCACGTGGGAATGTAGTCTTAAGAGTTCATACAAAAAAGTCTCACCACTAAATAAGATATTTGCCTGCTGCTGGGAAGAGCATGATGTACTCAGTATTACTTTAACTTTATTCACAGTACAGGAGCTTTACTGATGTAAAGGGAACACTAAGGGACAGCACTACTGAAGGGGGAGCACAAAGGGGGCATAACTACTGTTTGGGGGCACTTAGGGAGCGTCAGTACTGTAAAGAGGGCACTAAAGGGGAATTCCACTGTGAAAGGGACACTGAGGGGAGATAACTATTCTGTAGGGCAGTGTTTCCCAACCAGCGTGCCTCCAGCTGTTGCAAAACTACAACTCCCAGCATGCCCAGACAGCCTTTGGCTGTGCAGGCATGCTGGGAGTTGTAGTTTTGCAACAGCTGGAGGCACACTGGTTGGGAAACACTGGTGTAGGGCACTAAGAGGGGATATATATTTTTTAAAAGACTGATTGGGTGGGGGTTGCAGGGAAGTTGCTTAAGGTTGGAGCCAGCGTTTTCTAGTTTGGCCACTACTGTTTTAGTCAGTTGATATTCTAATTGTGTGACATGTCTTATACTTTCTGTGGATTTTTTATATGGAAAAGTTATAAAACTTCAATACAATTTTAATGTTATTCATCAATAATAAAATGTGTTTTGTTCTTGGCAGATGACTGTACCAGGAACTTAGAGAAACATCTGGTATCTTCAGATTTTGAAGTAGATCATTGTGGTATCACACGAAATACATTTGAAGAGCATGCCAATATACAAGATATACCCTCATCCAATCACTGCAACAATGCATCATTTGATTCTTTTAAACAGGTCCTATCTTCTGATTCATCACAGACTGTAACACAGAATAAAAGTCACAGAGGAGATGCTAAACATCAAACAGCTCACGTAAAAGAGAAACCATTTTCATGTTCAGAATGTGGGAAATGTTTTAACTATAAATCAGCTCTTGTTATACATCACAGAAATCACACAGGGGAGAAGCCATTTTCATGTTCAGAATGTGGGACATGTTTTAACCGTAAATCAGATCTTATTGTTCATCAGAGAATTCACACAGGAGAGAAGCCATTTTCATGTTCAGACTGTGGGAAATGTTTTAACCGTAAATCACATCTTGTTATACATCAGAGAATTCACACAGGGGAGAAGCCATTTTCATGTTCAGAATGTGGGAAATGTTTTAACCATAAATCAGATCTTATTGTTCATCAGATAATTCACACAGGAGAGAAGCCATTTTCATGTTCAGACTGTGGGAAATGTTTTAACCGTAAATCACATCTTGTTATACATCAGAGAATTCACACAGGGGAGAAGCCATTTTCATGTTCAGAATGTGGGAAATGTTTTAACCATAAATCAGATCTTGTTGTACATCAGATAATTCACACAGGGGAGAAGCCATTTTCATGTTCAAAATGTGGGAAAGGTTTTAAGAGTAAATTAGGTCTTGATAGACATCAGAGAATTCACACAGGGGAGAAGCTATTTTCATGTTCAGAATGTGGGAAATGTTTTAACCGTAAATCAGTTCTTGTTATGCATCACAGAAATCACACAGGGGAGAAGCCATTTTCATGTTCAGAATGTGGGAAATGTTTTAACCGTAAATCAGTTCTTGTTATGCATCACAGAAATCACACAGGGGAGAAGCCATTTTCATGTTCAGAATGTGGGACATGTTTTAACCGTAAATCAGATCTTATTGTTCATCAGAGAATTCACACAGGAGAGAAGCCATTTTCATGTTCAGACTGTGGGAAATGTTTTAACCGTAAATCACATCTTGTTATACATCAGAGAATTCACACAGGGGAGAAGCCATTTTCATGTTCAGAATGTGGGAAATGTTTTAACCATAAATCAGATCTTGTTGTACATCAGAGAATTCACACAGGGGAGAAGCCATTTTCATGTTCAGAATGTGGGAAAAGTTTTAACCACAAATCAGAATTTGTTATACATCAGAGAATTCACACAGGGGAGAAGCCATTTTCATGTTCCGAATGTGATATGTGTTTCAAACATAAAAGATCTCTTGTTAATCATCAAAAAACCCACATATAAGTGAAGCTATCGTCATGCTTAGCCCGTTAGTGACCTCATCCTTTATGTGTTTTTTTTGGTGGTCAATAACTGGCTTCATTCCTTCAGATACTCTTTTTACAGAGAGACAAAACAGCTCCTTTCTTTCAGATACCAGAGGTAGCCGATGGCTTGGAGGGATGATTGGGACCGCTGTGACAGCTCCCCAAACAAACATAGTCTCCTGTATTGAATGAATATTGGCAATCAAAGGACAGATCCAGTTAAAAGTGAAACAAAGGTTTTTTTTTTTGGTTTTTTTTTTGTTTTTTTTTTACATATCTCCTCTAAACACAAATGTTTGGTGAGAGGAAAAAAAAAAAAAAAAACTGTATTCCACCCTGCCTGTGATCAGTATGGGGACCCTCCATTCCTGTTTAACTGCAAATACAGGGCCTATATGTAAAAGTCCAAAAAATAGAACTGGATTCCCACAAGAGCTGGAGTCCAGACATGGGGGAAAAAGAGGCGTCATTCACACTTGTAAATGGCCAGTTATTTGCAGTCAAGTGGAATGACCGATAGGATGTAGCATAGTTTATAAGGCTGAAAAAAGACATCTGTCCATCCAGTTCAGCCTGTTATCCTGCAAGTTTATCCAGAGGAAGGCAAAAAAAAAAACCTGTGAGGTAGAAGCCAATTTTCCCCACTTTAGAGGGAAAAAATATGTTCCCGACTCCAATCAGAATAACTCCCTGGATCAACGACCCCTCTCTAGTAGCTATAACCTGTAATATTATTACACTTCAGAAATATATCCAGGCCCCTCTTGAACTCTTTTAGTGAACTCACCATCACCACCTCCTCAGGCAGAGAGTTCCATAATCTCATTGCTCTTACTGTAAATAATCCTCTTCTATGTTTGTGTAGAAACCTTCTATCCTCGTAGAGGATGTCCCCCCATCACAGTCACAGTCTTGGATCACAGTCGCAGTCTTGGGGGTAGATAGATGATGGGATAGATCTCTGTACTGACCCCTGATATATTTATACATAGTTATTAGATCTGCCCTCAGTCTATTTTTTTCTAAAGTGAATAACCCTAATTTTGATAATCTTTCAGGGTACTGTAGTCCACCTATTCCAGTTATTACTTTAGTTGCCCTCCTCTGAACCCTCTTTCTTCAGCTCTGCTCTGTCTTGTTCACAGGAGCCCAGAACTTTACATGGTACTTCATGTGTGGTCTGACTAGTGACTTGTAAAGTGTCAGGACTATGTTATCATCATGGGCATCTATGCCTCTTTTGATGCAACCCATTATCTAATTGCCCCGGCAGCAGCTGCCTGACACTGGTTTCTAAAGCTTAGTTTGTTTTTCACTAAAATTCCTAGGTCCTTTTTCATGTCAGTGTTACCCAGTGATTTACTATATAGTATGTACTGGTGACTTGCATTATTCCTACCTATGTGCATAACCTTACGTTTGTAAGGCCTCTTTCACACGGGCGTGAGTTTTTTTGCCCGGATAAGAGCCGGGTGCGTTGCGGGAAAATGCGCGATTTTTTCTGCGCAAGTGCAAAACATTGTCATGCGTTGCACTCGCGTGAGAAAAATCGCGCATGTTTGGTATCCAAACCCGAACTTCTTCATAGAAGTTCGGGCTTGGGATTGATATTCTGAAGATTGTATTATTTTCCCTTATAACATGGTTATAAGGGAAAATAATAGCATTCTGAATACAGAATGCATAGTAAACCAGCGCTAGAGGGGTTAAAAAAAATAAAAAATAATTTAACTCACCTTAGTCCACTTGCTCGCGAAGCCGGCATCTCCTTGTGTCTCCGCTGCTGATGAACAGGACCTGGGATGAGCTGCTCCATTAAATACAGGTTAAGGACCTTCGATGACGTCACTCCGGTCATCACATGGTACGTCACATGATCTTTTACCATGATGATTCACCATGGTAAAAGATCATGTGATGACCGGAGTGACGTCATCGAAGGTCCTTAAGCTCTATTTAATGGAGTAGCTCACCCCAGGTCCTGTTCATCAGCAGCGGAGACACAAGGAGATGCCGGCTTCGCGAGCAAGTGGACTAAGGTGAGTTAAATTATTTTTTATTTTTTTTAACCCCTCTAGCGCTGGTTTACTATGCATTCTGTATTCAGAATGCTATTATTTTCCCTTATAACCATGTTATAAGGGAAAATAATAATGATCGGGTCTCCATCCCGATGGTCTCCTAGCAACCATGCGTGCAAATCGCACGGCATCCGTACTTGCTTGCGGATGCCATCCGATTTTCACACACCCCATTCACTTCTATGGGGCCTGCGTCACGTCAAAATCGGAAAATATAGAGCATGCTGCGATTTCAACTGAACGCACAAGTGATGCGTTAAAAACATCGCTCATGTGCACACCCCCATAGAAATGAATGGGTCAGGATTTAGTGCGGGTGCCATACGTTCGCCGCACGGATCGCACCCGCACGGAAAACTCGCCCGTGTGAAAGGGGCCTAAGTGTTAAACCTCATCTGCCACTTCTCTGCCCAAGCCTCCAATCTATCCAGATCCCTCTGCAGCAGTATACTGTCCTCTTCTGTGTCAATTACTTTACACAGTTTAGTGTCATCTGCAAAAATGTATATTTTACTGTGCAAGCCTTCTACAAGATCATTAATAAATATATTGAAGAGAATAGGGTCCCATACTGACTCCTGTGGTACCCCACTAGTGACAGTGACCAGATCAGAGTGTGCACCGTTAATAACCACCCTCTGTTTTCTATCACTGAGACAGTTACTCACATGCAGACATTTTCTCCCAGTCCAAGCATTCTCATTTTATATACCAACCTTTTTATGTGGTACAGTGTCAAATGCTTTGGAGAAGTCCAGATATACAACATTCATTGATTCACCGCTGTCAAGTCTAGAACTTACCTCCTCATAGAAACTGATTAACCCTTTTGCTACCAGCGCCTTACAAGCATGACGCCACTCTTACCGTGCAAAATAAACCCTCCTTGAGCTGCAAAGGCAGAATAATGGTCCCCTACATTGCCTCATATGCAACGTTTCCACATGTTGGAACTCCACATGTTGGACCAACTTTATGAGCAGAGGAAACCTATGACCGAGTTTTAGAGGATACAAAGACAGGACTACTCTTGGTGTAGCTTTGACGTTAGACAGTAAAAGCTCATGCATGGAACCTGCTGTTGTCAGTCACCAGGACTACGGGATTAATTAAATTATTCCACTCCTTCACGTCCTGGAGAGGATGCTGATAAATCTGACTGGCAAGGGGACATTAGACTTGGCGCCTACATCTGAGCCCTGTGGAGGCTAAATTGGACCGTGGCAGTACGCAGTAGAGATGGAGGCAGGAAGTCCCTCCGAATCCCTTGCGCAAATGGCCAGATGCATGCTGAGTTGTTTGCGTAGTGACAGCAATATTATCACCATTCGGCACAGGGATGACTACTGGCTCTCCACAATGTTAGACCCCCACAACCAGTCCAAAATGGGGACTTTTTTTTTTTTTACACCTTCTGAGAGGGATGAAAAACTCAGCTACTGTCGAGACATTCTTTGCAGTTGGTTGGTTGCTGTCTATGTGCGCCATCCCCATCCTCACGAAGGTCTAACCAGGAGGACACTCTGAGCTCACGCTCCACTGCCCTGACTGCTGGAGGGAATAGCAGCTCCATCAACAGCAACTTAAGTCTCTGATGAGAACTTTTCTTCACCCACCTACTGAAGAAACCACCCAGCAGCAGCAGAACATGGAGCAGAACCGGAACCAGCAGGTGGTGGCATACTTGGACTGCACCCTGTCCCCCCAGATCCAAGATACCCTGCACTACGGGGCAACAAAACTTGAATTGTGGCCGCAACTGCCCAAGTTTGTCCTGGGCAATCTTTCTTGCCCGGCCAGTAGCGTGGCATCAGAGCGGGTGTTTAGTGTGGCAGGGGCATAGTTACCCCAAAGAGAACTTACCTTTCAACACAAAATGTTGAGAGACTAACCTCTATAAAGTCCTTCTGGCAGTAATGATGTGACTAATGTGCTGCTACCCTGGAACATTGTGACAAATGGCCCATTACTTCTGGCCAAGTACTTCAGCAACTCTTCTGATGCTGCCACACACCTGCTGCCTCTACTGCCATCTGCCACAGCTGTTGCCCCCTCCCCACTCTGTCCCGGGGCCACTATTGTGACTCTTCATGCTGTTTCCACCCTCACCAGTCTGTTCTGGGGCCACTATTGTGACTCATGCTGCTCCCACCCTCACCAGTCTGTTACAGGAACACTAGTTTCCCTGTTTGGCCGTGTTGAAATCACCATTTATTTTTCCCTTCTGATCTGTCAGAAGAAGAGAAAAAAAAGAAAAACAGGTCCGGATGTTTAACCATCCATAAGGCCTCTATCACACAGTCATCAGGATTTAATCACGATTTTGAAGCCAAAGGCAGGAGTGGGTCCAAAACATAGAAGACATGTAAATTTTACCATCACATATTATCTCTGTTTTGGACCCACTCCTGTGTACTTATCTTATGATAGAGGCCATTGAAGTCCTGCATGCAGGACTTCTTTTCCATCTAAATAAAACAGATTTCAGACATAAATGGTCAAAACTTGGTCCCCCAAAATAGTGTTGCTAAATTGATACTGTGCCAGGGTGCCCCCCACAGTACTAGTGCTCCCAAATGTCCCACCAATAGAAATCATTATCTGCCAGAGTGCACTTAGTAGTACTAGTGTCCCCAACAGTAATAATGTCCCAATTGTGCCCCAGACATAAAAACGCTCCCATAGTATTCATGTTTCCCATAGTCTCCCAGTTGTAATAAAGCTCACCATAATGCCCCCGGTAGTAATAATTCTCTTTGTAATGTGTGCCAGTACAAAATACCCACTTATAATGTGCGCCAGTACAAAAAGTACTCCTTATAATGTGCTCCAGTACAAAAAGTACCCCTTATAATGTGCGCCAGTACAAAAAGTACTCCTTATAATGTGCGCCAGTACAAAAAGTACCCCTTATAATGTGTGCCAGTACAAAAAGTACCCCTTACAATGTGCGGCAGTACAAAAAGTACCCCTTATAATGTGTGCCAGTACAAAAAGTACACCTTATAATGTGTGCCAGAACAAAAAGTAGCTACCTATAATGTATGCAAGTACAAACAGTACCCCTACTAATGTGTGCCAGTACAAAAAGTACCCCTTATAATGTGCGCCAGAACAAAAAGTACCCCTTCTAATTTGCGACAGTAAAAAAAGTACCCCTTATAATGTGCGACAGTACAAAAAGTACCCCTTATAATGTGCGACAGTACAAAAAGTACCCCTTATAATGTGTGCCAGTAAAAAAAGTACCCCTTATAATGTGAGCCAGTACAAATAATGCCTTGTTGTGTGGCAGTAAAAAAAAAACAATACCTCCTCTTAATGCCTCTAGTAGAGACAATGTCCCCATTGTGCACCCCATAATGTGTGCCAATGCCCCTACTATGTGCCAGTACAAAAAAACTTCCTTAGTGCCCTAATTGAGCTAAGGTCCCCATTTTGCCCCCATAATTTGTGCCAATATAAAATGCCCCTATAGAGTGCCCCAAGTAGATATCCTCTCCTCCCTTCCATATAGAACCCGATTAATGTGTGCCAGTATAAAATGCCCCTATATCATTATATGTCCCCCAGTAGATGCCCCCATAGTGCTTTCTCTCCCATACCTCTCCATAGTGCCCCCATAATGTATGCCAGTATATAATATCAATATATAAGGCCCCCAGTAGATGCCCCTAACCGCTGCTTTCTCAAACAGCTAATCTGTGGAGGTTCTGAGTGTCGTCGTCCCCCCCCCCCCCCGCCGATCAGATGCTAAAGATCTATCCAGAGGACAGATCAGTAAAATAAACCCTGCAGAACCCCTTTAAGTAAAAAAATACAGTGTCCCCCCCAGTCCATACATATTACACATAAATGGCTTGCTTGCAAATACATACAACTCAGCTATACAGCTATTACACACGTACAGCACTGCTACATAAACATATTGTTGAACTACATAAACCTTACACAATACAGCCCTGCCCAACTACTTACACATCACACACATACAGATCAGCTATACAGCCATTACACAATACAGCCCTGCCCAACTACTTACACATCACACACATACAGCTCAGCTATACAGCCTTTACACAATACAGCCCTGCCCAACTACTTACACATCACACACATACAGCTCAGCTATACAGCCATTACACAATACAGCCCTGCCCAACTACTTACACATCACACACATACAGCTCAGCTATACAGCCATTACACAATACAGCCCTGCCCAACTACTTACACATCACACACATACAGCTCAGCTATACAGCCATTACACAATACAGCCCTGCCCAACTACTTACACATCACACACATACAGCTCAGCTATACAGCTATTACACAATACAGCCCTGCCCAACTACTTACACATCACACACATACAGCTCAGCTATACAGCCATTACACAATACAGCCCTGCCCAACTACTTACACATCACACACATACAGCTCAGCTATACAGCCATTACACAATACAGCCCTGCCCAACTACTTACACATCACACACATACAGCTCAGCTATACAGCTATTACACAATACAGCCCTGCCCAACTACTTACACATCACACACATACAGCTCAGCTATACAGCCATTACACAATACAGCCCTGCCCAACTACTTACACATCACACACATACAGCTCAGGCTATGTTCACATCTGCGTTCAAGCTCTCCGTTCCTGTAGTCCGTCCGGAAGTAGAAAAAAAAATCTAAAAACGTATCTGTTCAACCTCCCATAGAAACTAATTGACGTATGTATGCATACGTTTGACTCCGTTAGTTGGTAATACGTTCGGAATACGTTTTTTCAGACGGAAAACAAAATCCTGCTTGCAGGATTTTTTTCTACATTCAGAAAAGCGGATTCTTGACGGAGCGTCCATTCACGTTCATTGTAGTAAATGAGAAACGGATTGTTCAATTTTTATTTCGCGGACATAGCGTTCCTAAAGTACGTTTTTTTTGTTGCTGAACATGCGCAGAACAAACAGGAACTTACAAACGAAGACAGGAAAACAAGGGAGTGTCATGTGACAGTCACGTGAGCGCTACTCCTCACCATTTCTGAAGGCTGATGTGCAAGTTGGAGAAAGTCTCAAGAAAAGGGTATGAATTGATGCAATTGAAAAGTATTTACTTCGATCATCTACTGGTGCATGCTATTTGGCTACTGGGGGCTAATATCTTGAAACTGTGGATGCTATTAGGCACATGGGGGATGTTATTAGTCTTTTGTGAGATGCTATTACGCTACTGGGACATGTTATTTGGCTACTGGGGGCAAATATTTTGAAACTGTGGATGCTATAAGGCTATGGGAGGATGCTATAAGGCTACTGGGGAATGCTATTATGCTACTGTTGAAGCCTGTTGGAGGATGCTATTGCGCAAGTGGGGGATGCTATTCGGCTACTGCGGGGGTGCTACTAGGCTACTGGAGGATGCTATAAGGCTGCTGGAGAATGCTATAAGACTACTGGGGAATGCTATAAGGTTGATATAATTTTAATGACCAGAGGAGCAATTTTGTGTTTTGACTAATCCCTGTTTTTACCCTTGTTGCATCTTGTGCCAATGTGTATGTTGAAATATGTCTATAAGCTCTTGTCTATAATGTTTCTGTAACGTTTTCAGATGTCTTCGCCTTCTCCTTCGGCTTTGCAGTCGAAGTACCCCCTCCTTTCACATGCAGGTAAAAATCTTTAAATTAAAATCTATTATTAATGATCCAAATAATAAAATATGTTTGAACCACAATACATATTTATATATTTCAGGGACACTCCGACACTGAATCCTCTGCTGGCGAGGAATTGCGTTTTTCTCCTGAACCAATGGAGTCAGTAAGTGTGGAATGTTATATTTAGATTTTTTGGTTTCTACACATCCATAATTGGTACAATGGATATAAACTCGAAAGGTACATGATTTGCCAACACCGCAAAAGGATAGATAGGCCAATGTATTGGCAACAAGATTTGAAATAGTGTATATGGCATTTTGGTTGCTGCAGGGCAGGCAGATGGCAATTTTCACTGAATAGAAAACTGTGTTTGTTTTTCAGACACAGGAGGGTACACATTCAATAGAAAATCCGCGAAGTAGACGTCATAACGACGATGATGTGAGTATCTATACTTAGGTTCTCTAACTAAATCAATTTTCTTTTGTGATAACTATATTATTTATTAGGACCCAAACAGTCAAATTGAAAATCCATCACCTGTTCAAAAAAGAACTTCCAGGCGTGGTGGTCGCGGACAACGTGGTCGTGGCAGTCGTGGTGGACGTGTAGGCCGTGTGAGTAGGCACATGTGCTGTGATGTGAGCTGTCCACACTGCCCTCAGTATACAGTATCTTATATCACCTATAAGATAACGTGGCCATCATACCTCAATTTTTTTTTATTATTAGAACAAATGACCATGAGGATTGGAGACATTTGTTTTACCCAAACCAAAGTTTAAGTGTTGCTTATGCCATAATGGACATACCATGAACAGGGGCTACTCTCTTATAAAATAAAAAGCAATGACCCGCTCGCCAAGTCTATATCTTTATAGCCGTTCACACCCAAAGATTAAATACAAGGAAACCCAAAAAATTTTTATATTTTTTTATTAAAACAAAAGATGCAGTGGGCAGTGGTTGGCACATGCAACATATTCGCTATACAAGTTTTATCCAAAAGACTTAAGTGCTATTGGAATTGCAGGTAGCTTTTATAGGTAATGATAACATTTGTTTTAAACCAAATAGGGTAGACAGCAAGAATTGGACGAGGAAGATAGGCAATTTCTCCCAATCATAAACTGTGAACTGCTAATACAGCTAGTAGAAGCAAGGCCAGCTCTATGGGACCAAACAGACCCCAAGCACTCGGACCACAACACGACTCGTCGACAATGGCAAGAGGTCTATGCCAATTTGGTTCCCACATGGAACGATTTGAGTCGTCAGGCTAAAAAAAATTGTGGTACATTAATTTCATTCCTTTTGTTAAATCATTTGGTTTTAGAAGATTTGATAGTGATGTTTCTAGTTGGAAGAATAGTGAAGTGAGCATAAGTTTTCTGTTTGGAAAACTTTGTTTCAACAACTGATACAGCCAATTCAGGTACCGGGCAAAATAACAGTTAAATACAATGCAGAATTTTGGACTGCCTGGGGCAACAGTTTTTTATGCAATCCGATGTCAACAGAAAAGAATATATATAGCATTATATACGGTTATTAAAATTGTTCTTTATTTTCTAGCTGAAATCATATCAACACGCTGGAGGTCAATACGCGATAGGTTTATGCGTGACCTCAATCATGAACGAACGGCGCCAAGTGGTTCGGGTACTTCTCGGAGGAAACCTTACCAATATGCACCACATCTTCAATTTCTTCAACGTTGTTTTCAGCAGCGCATGTGAGTTAAATTTCCTAAAGAGAAGCCAAAAAAAATTATGAATATAGAAATTATACCTTTTATTTCCCTATCTATTTTAGGACTCATTCAAGCACACTCCCTCCTGAAGCAGAACCTGTTGAACATGAGGACTCAACCGAACAATTGTCTGGACGATCTACCGATCAAACTTCATTACCATCTCAGTCACAGGATTCTGCTCTGGAGTCGCGCGGCCGGCAAACTGAGACATGTGCTCAGATTGAAAATACTCGACAGTTCAGTTCTTCTGCCTTTGACAGAGTTTTAAGTAGGCCGAGGCCACTTCGAAGACCACATAGAGTCTTTGAGGATCTTGCACTGATCTTCCGAGATTGTTTATTAAAAATAGAGGAGGAGCAAACTCGGTATAAGCAAGAGTTAACTTCCATGATCAATCATGTCAAGGTAGTTTGTCGTCCAGAACCCCTTAACCATAATCATCAGTTTCTCTTAACGTTAAGTCATTGGATGGACAACATGACTCCAGAGCAGAATTGTGATTGTCGAGTGACATTGATCAAAACTGTTTGGAATATTAAACACGCACCATCCTCTAATTTTGTTCCTCTGGCTCAGTCGTATCCACCAGCCACCTCCTACCCAACATCCATGACTTCTCCACCTGCTCACTCATACTCTGAGCCACATATCGCTCCCCAGTCACAAAACTTTCAACAGTCACAAAACTTAGCCCTATCCCAAAACTTTAGCCACTCCCAAAACTTTCCCCCATCCAAAACTTTACCTACGTACCACAACTTCCCACAGGCCCAAAACGTAGGCACTGCACAAAACTTTCCAGCTTTACAGAACTTTCCATCAACATCCCACATCTTTATTCCATCCCAAAGCCATCCACCGTCCCAAAGACAACCTACGTCCCACCAATACCCAACGGCTCACACATTTCCACCTTCTCAAAGCCATAGCACATCCGTCAGATATCAACCTGCATCAACCTTTCAAGAGACTTTAAGCCAATCTCAATCACAGCTACCTTCCTATGTCTCTGCACAAACACCTTTCCAATCCAACAACACTGGAAGTTCCCAAACACGTCTACAGACACCAAGTCCAGATGTGATTTCTATGTCAACTCCAAATAAAATCTCCATAAACGAAGGTGTTTCCACCTCCGTTTTTCCCACTCCAACCACTTTTACTACCCCTTTCTCAAACAAATCTGTTCCATACCAATCTGATACTGATTCATATTCCCTTCATACCCCACAACATCAACAACAGGGTGAATATGTCAGACCACAACATTCGTTCATGCAATCACTTCTAGACCAAAGTGCAGAAGATGCTGGGTCCCCAACTGCAGCCCCAGGAAAGGCTCCATTCACTCAACCACCACCCTAGTTAACAAAATATATATTATGTTTTAAAGTTTATAAATGAGTACCTCACAAGGTTTATATTGACCACTGTGTCAATTTGTTGAAGTTTATAAATAAGTACCTCACAAGGTTTATATTGACCACTGTGTCAATTTTTGGAAGTTTATAAATAAGTACCTCACAAGGTTTATATTGACCGCTGTGTCAATTTTTGCACTTTAATGATGTTGAACTTGAAAGATTTTATATATGTTTTATACTTTTGTATTATTAGATTAATAAGGATGTTTCAGATATGTGTGTAATTATTGTGCACTTATCAGCTTTCAGAAGCCGATACAAGCTGCTAAATATAGGCAGGTGGTTTGATTTCCTCGTTCGGACGTTTAGATTTTCAAGAACTAACATGATAATCATAGCAGATTGGACCCTAAAAAGAGTAATTGGCCTTATTATTCATGATTTCTTTATCTCCTGCCCAAGGTGCTGATGACTTACAGTTTTCCAACTAGTCTTTTTTCCTTATATTAAGGAGAAAAATGCCATTCATCAGCACATGGGTCAGAGACACAGAGATTAGCTACCATGACTAGACTCAAATTGGTTCAACTCTTTTACGGTAATGGACTGCAATGATTATGATGATAGTTCTTGTTTACCACTTGTGAGTGAGTGACACAGTACACAAATCTTTATACTGTCACTTATTCACCACCTTGCGTGGTCTGCACAAAGCTGATGACTTTTTCATTCACCTGTTGTTCCATTGCTATTGTCTCGCTATCGTGATCCTCCATTGTACACTTGCTTGAAAACAATGCAAATACAATAATAGAAATGGCATATGTCATTACTATTTTCTTTGATATAATGTCTCATGCACAAGACTGAACACACTCAGAGACATGGTGTTTGTCAAAAAAAAATTGTACCTGCTGATGTAATTTAAAGGGGTACTGGAGGACACACCATCGGTGATTACACTGATTCTTTGCATGTTGTGCCACCCACATGGCTGTAGTCTAGCACTTTTTACATCATATTGATGATGCACAGTAGCCCTGTGTTTGGTGCATAGCAGCATTGAAATAACTGATAATGTGCACTTCCATTTGCATGATTCATGTCACCATATAACTTCTTGCCCGCTCAAGGAAGACATGTCTCGCGGTGCATACTGTAGTGTGATTATTCTGAACTTGGTATGATGATGCTATCACATAGGATGTGCAATCATGAGAATGGTGTACACTTCAGTCACAGATAGAACAACTTTTTCACAATGGACATTTTGTTATTCCTACATGTACGGTAGAGCTTATCCTTTTCTTATGTGAATTCTAGTTCCATTGTGTTGAGCTACGTGCTTTTATGGAAGTTTATTTGTAAACTTATGCAAATGATTATTAAAATATAAAAATATGTTTAAAAAAAAGTATTTATCTAAATAAATACTTTTATAATTTCAAATATTCTTTGTCAGTGGTTTTCATACTTTCAAGACTCAAAACGACAAACAAGGGATATGGAGATGCTTGGAGAGGCTTACCTTTTGCTGAATCCAAGGCAATAAATGTAGGTAGACCGATACATCATGGTTGACTCAACAATAAACAACAATATATTAAGAAGAAACAATAAAATAAACTATTATGTACATAACTAATTACAACTTTAAACTGTACATATTTAATAAACAAACAGTAACAAACAATAGAGAATATTTGTTCAAATATGTTCCTCCTGCCAATGCACAGATCCAGCTGAAGAAATGAAATATTCTGCAAATTGATTGCGCATGCGACTCACAGCAACTGTTGATCTTGGGCCAGTTTCTATGTGATCTCCAGGTGGATTTAATGACAGTGGCTCCGTAGGCAAAGGCTCTTTGGTCAGTACATAATTGTGCAACACAACACATGCTTTTATGACATCATCCACAGTATCTGTTTTCAATTGTATTGGACGAGTGAATATTCGCCATTTTGCAGTCAATATGCCAAAAGCACACTCGACCATTCTTCTTGCTCGAGTCAGTCTGTAATTGAACACTCTTTTGCGATAGTCTAGACCACGGCTGGCATATGGCTTCAGTAAATTTCCACACATTTGGAAAGCTTCATCTCTGACTAGAACAAATGGAAGTGCAGGGTTTGTAGTACCTGGTAAAGGCCTGGGCTCTGGTATACCAAAGTTTCCGGAGTACAGCCTTTTTCCCATATTAGAATTTTTAAAAACACGCGAGTCATTTGTTCGTCCAAAAGCTCCAATATCAACAGCCACAAATTTGTAATTTGCATCAACAATTGCCATTAGGATCACAGAAAAATACTTTTTATAGTTAAAAAAGGAGGATCCACTACGTGGGGGCTTCAAGAGCCTCACATGCTTCCCATCCACTGCACCAATACAATTGGGAAACTGTGTCACCTCATAAAACTTGTCGGCTATGCTGATCCACTGTTGGCAAGTAGGATGGGGAAGAAATTCTTCACGCAGAAGATTCCAAATTGCCCGGCAGGTATCTTTAACAATGTAAGATATTGTAGATTTCCCTAGTCGAAATTGAAAATGAAGACTGGAAAAACTTTCACCACTAGCCAGAAACCTACAAAAAAATAAAATAAAATTTAACATAATTGTTACACAAATACTATTCACAATAAAAAAACTGCAGCAAAACAACTTTTTGGATTGTCCCACAAGCATTAATTCAAGATCCTTCACAGCAAACAGATCAACATTACCTAGCGGTTGAACGGAAAATGGTATCAAATTTGGATGCATTTACATATTTTAGGTAACTACTATATTTAAAAACTTTTCTCTTGAGATTAATCATATACTCACAATAATAATAAAAACAAAAAGGCTCTGAAACACAGTAGAAGCAATAATGGAAAGTTGTACCATACATACCGCAGAGTGAAATTTCGTATCCTTCCGTCTCAATCGGCGACGTAAACGGGAAAGGTCATCAAAGCTTGCGACACTTACACGGAGATATTCTGCAAATTTGACAGGGTGTTTTCGGAGTTCTTGATAAAGGGTCGAATATACACCTCGTGTCATTCGGCATGATGTAATGGGATGCACCCAATATCGCCGTCTCCTTTTCATGGATGACATTCGCATCTTTTGAAGTTTCCATATCATATAGTCCACAGAAAAAAGGACATGAGCAGGCAGCATTGTTCCTTTTCCAGCAATTGGATGTCACAATATGGCACCATTTTTATATAGCATGCAGATAGGGGAGGGACAACTGAAAAAAAAAAAAAGGAAAAAAACTGATCCGTTATCGGAGTAACTAAACGGATTGAACGGACATTAACTGACATTTTTAATCCGTTTATTAACGTATCCGTTAGATGGTATCCGTTTAAAAACGTAGCAAAATATGTCCGTTACGTTCCGTTATGAATGAATCCGTTTCAATTTTGAAACGGACGCAAGTCAGAACGGAAAGCCGAACGGAGGACTGAACGCTGATGTGAACGAGGCCTCAGCTATACAGCCATTACACAATGCAGCCCTGCCCAACTACTTACACATCACACACATACAGCTCAGCTATACAGCCATTGCACAATACAGCCCTGCCCAACTACTTACACATCACACACATACAGCTCAGCTATACAGCCATTACACAATACAGCCCTGCCCAACTACTTACACATCACACACATACAGCTCAGCTATACAGCCATTACACAATACAGCCCTGCCCAACTACTTACACATCACACACATACAGCTCAGCTATACAACCATTACACAATACAGCCCTGCCCAACTACTTACACATCACACACATACAGCTCAGCTATACAGCCATTACACATTACAGCCCTGCCCAGCTACTTACACATCACACACATACAGCTCAGCCATACAGCCATTACACAATACAGCCCTGCCAAACTACTTACACATCACACACATACAGCTCATCCATATAAACATTACATACAGACTGGAATTACAAGCTGCACAACAAAGACCTGCATACACAGAGCAGATAATCCTGGTAATTTGATTTCCATGACTCCGCCCACACATGATCACATGGTCATGACATCATCACAGGTCCTTTACTTCCTCCTGCAGCACAGCCTAGAGCCTGACTCCTCCCACACCTGATCACATGGTCATGACATCACCACAGGTCCTTTACTTCCTCCTGCGGCCCAGCCTGGAGCTTGACTCCTCCCAAATTTTGTCACATGGCCATGACATCTTCACAGGTCCTTTACTTCCTCCTGCAGCACAGCCTGGAGCCTGACTCCTGCACTTGGTAGTTGAAATAAAAACATCCGACCGTCCATAGTGAAGGATTGTCAGAGGAAGAGGAGGACACGCCCCGCTCAGGTAAGTGGAACACCTTCCAGCTCCACACTCTTAAAGGGGTTGTCTCACTTCAGCAAGTGGCGTTTGTCATGGAGAGAAAGTTAATACGAGGCATTACTAAGGTATTGTTATTGTCCATTTTGCTTCTGTTAGAGTAATTCATTTCATTTACAGATGCCTATGCAGGCGTTGAACCTATCTTGTCCCAGGTGAAAATGTAATACTTCACTTTTTTTTATTATTTGGGTTAAAATACATGCTTTATACCTTTTTATTTAATTTTACTTCATGAACCAAATAATAGAAAAAATACAGTAAACAGTCCACTGCGTGGTCCGGACGGCCTACTTATCAAAGCTAGAGTAGTGTAGCAGTGTGATACGGTATTCAAGCCATGAATGTTATGTACGCAGTGTGCACCACCAAAGGGATAGACAGAGGTCAGCTAACACATGGTATCATCCATGTGCTGTATTAGAAGTGGGAAGAGTGAGTTCAGCTCCCACAACTCAGCCTGGATGAAGGTGTCACTGCAAGCAACATGAAGGCAGCCACTGCCTATAAGTGACGGGGTGAGAGATAGTGCACGTGCTCTCCCTCCTGACTCACTGAGCATCATCTGACCACGCAGTGGAGTGTTTACTGTATTTGTAATCTTTTTCTATTATTTGGTTCATTAAGTAAAATTAAATAAAGGTATAAAGCACGTATTTTAACCCAAATAATAATAAAAGTGAAGTATTAAATTTTCACCTGGGACAAGATAGGTTCAACGCCTGCATAGGGATCTGTAAATAAACTATTTGATAAACCTTACCCAGGGTTTGTCTCAATATGAATAAGTAATTAATTTCCGGTACAAGTAATCATCAGATATTAGGCCTACTGCAAATAACGCGGACACAATCACAATAGGGCTGTATCTGCGGAGATCTGAGATCCACCTCAGAATAGCTTTATTTTATATCCTTATGATTGGACAATTGAAGGTTACATAGATCCACGTGATACAATTATTATTATTATGATGTAGTTGTATAATTAGATAATGAGTAATTCGACAAGTATATAGACAACAAGTTCATCCCTCCGGACATCTGGCACATTATCCTTGAGTCCACTGATTTATATATGACCAAAAATGCCTGTTTTATTTGTGTAATCGTGTTACTATTCAGACAGGGACATTCACCCTTTTCCGTGCACGTACCACATCTAGTTACATCTACAGATGGCCCTTAAAGTGTGATCCTGACGTCATAATGTTATACAGCAGCGGAATATGATGAGATCAATTATACATTCACCCACATCAATAACAACTTAACTATACTAGACCAGTGATGGGCAAACTACGGCTCTCCAGCTGTTGCAGAACTACAACTCCCAGCATGCAAAGACTGCCTACAGCTTTCAGCCTACAGCAGGGCATGGTGGGAGTTGTAGTTTTGCAACAGCTGGAGAGCCGCATTTTGCCTATCACTGTACTAGACCATAGTTTTCATGCACAGATATATATAGTCATATAAAATATCATTGACCATTACTCAGGGCTGTGGAGTCGGAGTCGAGGAGTTAGAGGCAATTTTGGGTACCTGGAGTCGGCAAAAAATGAACCGACTCCTACTAGATTTAAATTGGAATAAAAAAAATATAAAAATAAAGTTTAAATGTCCCAATTCACAAAAAGTTATAATTAATTGCCGTATTTTTCGCCCTATAAGATGCAGGTTTCTGAGGAGGAAAATAAGAAAAAATATTTTGAACCAAAAGGTGTGCTTTTGGTGGGTTTTGAACTAATGGTGGTCTATGGATGACACTGTTATGGGGGCATCTGTGGGTGGCACTGTTATGGGGGCATCTGTGGGTGGCACTGTTATGGGGGATCATTGTGGGGGCATCTGTGGATGACACATATATAGCATCTTATCTTATGTGTCATCCACAGATCCCCCCCCATAACAGTGTCCCTGTGTAGTGAATGGGGGCCGGCATCTGTTGCTGTAATGGCAGCGGGGCCCGGTGCCTGCTTCATTCATAGAGTGGGCGGAGCAGGCGCGTGACGTAGTGAGCTACGCTACGAGCGCCCGCCCGGCGTCCTGACTGGCAAGAAGTTTTTCAGATGATTGGAATACTTTAACAATACCCACAAGTTAGATATGATTACTGTATACTACAGTGAGCGGGGCCCGGTGTAGTAGAATACAGTGACTGCACCGGGCCCCACTGCCATTACAGAAACAGATGCCGGCCCCCAGCCCCTCCTCCCTCTCAGCCTATTCACCGGACGGTCGTAGCATTCGACCCATAAGACGCACTGCTATTTTTCCCCCACTTTTGCGAAAAATACGGAACTTCTCTACTGTAAGAATAAAGGCCAATGCACGCAGTGCGTCACGTTACCGCAAAACAAACCCGTAAAGTGACCATGAAGAAGCGCGCTTTTCATATGCTTCACTATATGGCACGCAATGCACAGTTAAGGAGCGGCAATACTTATACTTTCCATTGTGTTGTGTTCCGCTGTTACAGGGAACGCAACGCCCATGGTTAACCTCGCCTCTCACTGATAACTGATTACGTAAATATGTTTTTGCAGGACTAGACACTTGTATAAGTGAAGGGAATGGATGGTCAATAGCTCAAGACTGAAGCTGTAAACCATCAGAAAAACTGCTGTCATTCAGCTAAGGCGATAAAAACGTGTAAACTCAGATTGTTAGCTTAAACGTTAAACATGACTCTGGGATTCTACTAGGGAACTCAGGCTTTACAATAAATGCCCCTTCCCGGATCCCCCCACTGCCCTATCATCAGCAGATCAGCACACACAGGAGAAGGCAGCAGCTTCCTGGCCAGTAGTTCTGTGGTAATGACATTCGCATATTAAATACAGAGGAGTCGGAGTCGGAGGTACCAAAAACTGAGGAGTCTGATTTGGAGTCGGACCATTTATCTACCGACTCCACAGCCCTGCCATTATTCTCACACTTACTTTGCTGGCTGGATTCATTTTTCCATCCCATTATACACTGCTCGTTTCCATGGTTACGACCACCCTGGAATCCATCAGCAGTGGCCGTGCTTGCACACTATATGAAAAATCACCAGCCTATGTGCGCTTCCATGGTCCTGGTTACCAGAGAGGGCTGTGCTTTTTCTTACAGTGTGCAAGCACGGCCACCGCTGATGGATTACAGGGTGGTCGTAACCATGGAAACATGCAGTGTATGTAATATAATAATGTAATAGAAAGATACATCCAGAAAGCAAAGGAGGCAATATAGACAATCACAATACATTAGTAAGTGTCTTGTATTAACCTTCTCTACATAATAAAGGCCATTTACTGAAGTGATACAACCCCTTTAACCGTCTCCGGACCGCCTAACACAGGATCGCGGTCCGGAGGCGGCTGTCTCAGGCAGAGTCACGCATTGGCGCGTCATCTTGCGAGACGCGAGATTTCCTGTGAACGTGCGCACAGAGGCGCGTGCGTTCACAGGATCGGCAGGTAAGCGAGTGGATCTACAGCCTGCCAGCGGCGATCGTTCGCTGGCAGGCTGTAGATGCTATTTTATTTTATTTTTTTAACCCCTAACAGGTATATTAGACGCTGTTTTGATAACAGCATCTAATATACCTGCTACCTGGTCCTCTGGTGGTCCCTTTTGCTTGGATCGACCACCAGAGGACACAGGCAGCTCTGTAATAAGTAGCACCACACTACACTACACCCCCCTGTCACTTATTAACCTCTTATGAACCCTTGATCACCCCATATAGGCTCCCTGATCACCCCCCCCCCCCCCCCCCCCCTGTAAGGCTCCATTCAGACATTTTTTTGGGCACAAGTTAGCCGAAATAGTTTTTTTTTTTTTTTCTTACAAAGTCTCATATTCCACTAACTTGTGTCAAAAAATTAAATCTCACATGAACTCACCATACCCCTCACGGAATCCAAATGCATAGAATTTTTTAGACATTTATATTCCAGACTTCTTCTCACACTTTAGGGCCCCTAAAATGCCAGGTCAGTACAAACACCCCACAAATGACCCCATTTTGGAAAGAAGACACTGCAAGGTAATCGCTGAGGTGCATATTGAGTCCTTGAAAGATTGAACTTTTTGTCACAAGTTAGCGGAAAGGGAGACTTTGTGAGAAAAAAATTAAATAAAAAAATCAATTTCCGCTAACTTGTGCCCAAAAAAAAAAACTTCTATGAACTCACCATGCCCCTCACGGAATACCTTGGGGCTTCTTCTTTCCAAAATGGGGTCACATGTGGGGTATTTATACTGCCCTGGCATTTTAGGGGCCCTAAAGCGTGAGAAGAAGTCTGGAATCCAAATGTCTAAAAATGCCCTCCTAAAAGGAATTTGGGCCCCTTTGTGCACCTAGGCTGCAAAAAAGTGACACACATGTGGTATCGCCGTACTCAGGAGAAGTAGGGCAATGTGTTTTGGGGTGTCTTTTTACATATACCCATGCTGGGTGAGAGAATTATCTCTCTAAAATGACAACTTTGTATAAAAAAAGAAGGGGAAAAGTTGACTTTTACAGATATATTTTTCTCACCCAGCATGGGTATATGTAAAAATACACCCCAAAACACATTGCCCTACTTCTTCTGAGTACGGCAATACCACATGTGTGACACTTTTTTGCAGCCTAGGTGCGCAAAGGGGCCCAAATTCTAAAGAGTATCTTTACGATTTCACAGGGCATTTTTTATGCATTTTGATTTCAAACTACTTCTCACGCATTAGGGCCCCTAAAATGCCAGGGCAGTATAACTACCCCACAAGTGACCCCATTTTGGAAAGAAGACACCCCAAGGTATTCCGTGAGGGGCATAGTGAGTTCATGGAAGTTTTTATTTTTTGTCCACTAACTTGTGACAAAAAATAGAAACTTCCATGAACTCACTATGCCCATCATGAAATACCTTGGGTGTCTTCTTTCCAAAATGGGGTCATTTGTGGGGGTTTTCTACTGTCTGGGCATTGTAGAACCTCAGGAAACATGACAGGTGCTCAGAAAGTCAGAGCTGCTTCAAAAAGCGGAAATTCGCATTTTTGTACCATAGTTTGTAAACGCTATAACTTTTACCCAAAACATTTTTTTTTTGCCCAAACATTTTTTTTTTTTCAAAGACATGTAGAACAATAAATTTAGAGAAAAAATTATATATACCCAGTCTGTGCAGCTGAAGGGGTTAAGAATCCTAGGAGAGAGCAAACAGCCCGGCAGTGAAGGGGGGCCTGGCCAGCACAGTAACGTCTCGTTTACAGGCTTCTAAATGAACTTTATCAGAGCAGGGAGAGAATCTGACATCACAGGTCATGTGACCCTCAGTCAAATCTGATAAACCAGGCACTGCAGATAAAGTGAGTTAATTGGAAAGCTGTAACATTTGACTAGTTAGGAACATAGAAAGAACAAACAAATAAACTCGGACAACCCCTTTAAAGTGCCTTGTGAGCCAGGCCGAAATCCTGGGATTGGACTGAGACCGACTATGGGGACCATACTAAATAAGTCCGGGGAGCAGAAGAGGAAAACTTCCAGACAAATAGAGAGAGAGAGAGTAGGAAAGAGTTTCTTGCAGCCTTATCAGTTAACCCCTTGTTATGTACCGGCTGTGGGATTTATGGGAGAAACTGTTTTTGTCCGTGAATCTGAGCCAGTTAAACAAAAGATAAGACAGTAAGTTGTTGCCCAATTGTTACTAAAGAAGAAACCCAGTTAAGTGGCCGCCTCTCAGTTGCAGGCTGGTTCATGTTCCTAGAGAAGTTAACAAGGTGACAATTTTGAAAACCCCAGATAGAAGGGAGGCTGTTGAAAGGATTCAAGTGCCCAAAGGAGCATAAAGCCTACGGGTATTTTTGGGGCTGATGTCATACTGTCGCCCCTGGATTAGACATGCCTCCATGTTAATGCAGCCTCTGTGTAATTGTCTGTTATCAGACCCATTTCATATGACAGAAGAGGCAGTGAATAATTTTCATACAATGAAGCTGTGCATAACCTCGGCCCCAGCCCTGAGTATTCCAAAATATGATAAGGAATTTAACTTGTTCTGTTCTGAAATTCAGGGTCACAGTCAGCCAGGTTAGATCCTGTTGCCCGCGGCGCCCCCTCCTGTGTCAGGGCAGTCGCGGCAGTGCAGGCAATGAAATTAATAAGCAGCTGTGAAGACATGGCAGTTTCTGTGTATAGATAGCACCCACATGCACCCTCTTCCCCACAATTTCCTCTTAAGCAATAAGTTTGAGTTTCAGGAAGTGGGGGGGGGTGGAAACATCCAATTGTGCAAACACACAGGACATACTCACACAAGTGCAACCAAAACATATTTCTATGGCTAGACAACTTAGACTCCAATGTGCACTCCTCATTTCTTTCAAAAGATTTACTACTCTGAATCCTGCTATTTTGTTACCAATCACAGATTCAGAAATGGGGGAGGGTAGCACAGGTAGCCTTTTGTCCGATTTAGCTGAAAATGCTCCTCATGATTGTATACAGTTGATTGTCAAATATATCTTTATATAAAATATAAATACTTTATATAAAAAAAAAAAATGTTAATAAAATAATAAAATATGGAAATCAGTCAAGAAATCACCTAGGGGGACATAAAACGCCTTTCTTTTATCTTGAGACTCTAAATTTAATTTATGCAATTAATGAAAACAAAGGGGCAACCAATTATGCAAAATATATGTAATAATTTATTTATAAATGATAGGGCTGCAACGATTAATCGATTATATTCGATAACTGGATTCGTTGTCGACGAATCCAGTTATCGAATAATCGCCGATTCGTTGCTATGCGGGCGGTCGCTGCATCTTTATTTTACCTTTTTACAATGACGCTCCTGTAACAGCCAGGCAGAGCGGACGGCGACGTAACGTCACTCACTCACGTGACGCACCTGCTCCGCCTCCTTCATTCATGAGGTGGGCGGAGCAGGCGCGTCACGTGAGTGAGTGACGTTGCGCCGCCGTCCGCTCTGCCTGGCTGTTACAGGAGCGTCATTGTAAAAAGGTAAAATAAAGATGCAGTGATTAGTCCGACTTATAAGCATCGGGGCCGGGGCTGTTATGGGGAGGGGGGAGGATCTGTCTATGGCACTGCTATGGGGAGGGGGGTCTGTGTATGGCACTGCTATGGGGAGGGGGGTCTGTGTATAGCACTGCTATGGGGAGGAGGGGGGGTCTGTGTATGGCACTGCTATGGGAAGGGGGATCTGTGCACTGTTATGAGGAAAGGGATCTGTGCACTGTTATGCCCATAACAGTGCACATATCCCCCTCTCCATAACAGCGCCACCCACAGATCCCCCTCTCCATAACAGAGCCACCCACAGATCCCCCTCTCCATAACTGAGCCACCCACAGATCCCCCTCTCCATAACTGAGCCACCCACAGATCCCCCTCTCCATAACTGAGCCACCCACAGATCCCCCTCTCCATAACTGCGCCACCCACAGATCCCCCTCTCCATAACTACGCCACCCACAGATCCCCCTCTCCATAACTACGCCACCCACAGATCCCCCTCTCCATAACTGCGCCTCCCACAGATCCCCCTCTCCATAACTGCGCCGTCCACAGATCCCCCATAATAGTGTCGTCCACAGATCCCCCATAATAGTGTCGTCCACAGATCCCCCATAATAGTGTCGTCCACAGATCCCCCATAAGTGTCGTCCACAGATCCCCCATAAGTGTCGTCCACAGATCCCCCATAAGTGTCGTCCACAGATCCCCCATAAGTGTCGTCCACAGATCCCCCATAAGTGTCGTCCACAGATCCCCCATAAGTGTCGTCCACAGATCCCCCATAAGTGTCGTCCACAGATCCCCCATAAGTGTCGTCCACAGATCCCCCATAAGTGTCGTCCACAGATCCCCCATAAGTGTCGTCCATAGATCCCCCATAATAGTGTCGTCCACAGATCCCCCATAATAGTGTCGTCCACAGATCCCCCATAAGTGTCGTCCACAGATCCCCCATAATAGTGTCGTCCACAGATCCCCCATAATAGTCTCGTCCACAGATCCCCCATAAGTGTCGTCCACAGATCCCCCATAATAGTGTCGTCCACAGATCCCCCATAATAGTGTCGTCCACAGATCCCCCATAATAGTGTCGTCCATAGATCCCCTATAATAGTGTCGTCCACAGATCCCCCATAATAGTGTCGTCCACAGATCCCCCATAATAGTGTCGTCCACAGATCCCCCATAATAGTGTCGTCCACAGATCCCCCATAATAGTGTCGTCCACAGATCCCCCATAATAGTGTCGTCCACAGATCCCCCATAATAGTGTCGTCCACAGATCCCCCATAATAGTGTCGTCCACAATTTGTTTTAATATGGCCTTTGAACATAATTTTTCAAGTAAGATCATATAAACCTCTCTGTTTTGTAATTTTGTCGTTTTTTCCCGATTAATCGATTAATCGTAGAAATTAATCGGCAACTAATCGATTATTCAAATAATCGTTAGCTGCAGCCCTAATAAATGAGTATAAATCCAATATAAAACTGACATAAGATCAATGGATAGACAAATTGACGCAGTACCAACAAACCACCACTAGATGGTGGTGTAATCCACTATCACTTTCTCATCATCACAGAATTATTAAAAATAACATATGATAAGAAATAAATGCTATATCTTTATCAAACAGACCAATAATTAATACATCAAGAGAAGCTCAGGATTTTCTGTTTACCAACAGGTTATAACATGACAAAATACAGATTAATACAAGAACAATAAATGTTGTCCCTTAACTCTGTCTCAGCCTATGACAATCAAAAATATAAATGATATTAATATGATATTATATCCCACTCAGCAACCAGACTATGGAAATATAATTTCCCAGAGTTTTCCTCTACTCAGACAATGTCTAATCTCCCATTAGCAATATGCATCTTTGCTAAGAGGACAACTAGCATTAGGGAGGTGATTAACACTATACGTTCCCGCAATATGGGAACTCTTGACTATATGCTGAGAGGAATATCTTAATAATATCACAAGCAAAAATATAACATACGTTACCAAGTCAAGGATGGACAGGTTTCTTAAAACTCTTCCAGTAGACAAAAATTAATCCAAGTTTCTTTTTGTTGTTGAAGTAAATTGTTAGTTGCAGTTATTTTAGTTGAAGAGTGTAAATTCATAGATAGCTTTCCCTCTAATGTTTTTACATGCATACTTTATACCCCATGTTATCTAAAAACTCATCCCCTTCCAGATTAGGGATCTCCAATCAGACAAGGTGGGTGTATTCGTATGCAGATACCAATGATGTCATTTTAACCCTTGGAATACTGGTGAAAATGACATAGTGATCCAGCAGTGAAGCCTTGGAAACCCGAGGTAATCCCTGTCGGCGTCCTGAAGCCTCACCACATGTCTGAAGACGCGTTGATTAAACTGTCTGCACAGGCAAATGAAGGAGAAAAGACCTAGATTCAGAGAGGAGCAGTGCTGAATGGGCAGGGATTCTGGGAAGTGTCAGGAAAAATATGCCTACCCAGAGCCCTCTATCCTATGATGGCTCAGGAGGCCCACGGGCCCACTCGCCTATCGAAAGGTGCCATAAGTGTGGTTAATGCAGGGTGGATTGCTCCAGGGTTTTCTCTGTGCAGTGAATAACCCCGGTCAAGTGGTGAAGACTCCAAGCAAGCACACCCCCAGGCCACTTTACCCATTTCAGAGACTGCAGATAGACCAGTGTTTCCCAACCAGTGTGCCTCCAGCTGTTGCAAAACTACAACTCCCAGCATGCCTACACAGCCAAAGGCTGTCAAGGCATGCTGGGAGTTGTAGTTTTGCAACAGCTGGAGGCACACTGGTTGGGAAACACTGGATAGACTATATACAACTACCAAAGGTAGGAGTGTATGAATTAGTTCTCGTGTGTGATCTCTTTTCAGGTTGGCCGGAAGCCTTCCCAATAGCCAAAGCAAATGCCAAGAATACGGCAAAGTGAAGTCAGTGAACTGATATGCAGGTATGGTGTTTCTGAAGTTATGGAGTCAGATAGAGGTTCTCATTTAGCAGTTGAAGTGATGAGGGAAGTTATTCAAGCATTAGGGGTGATCCAAGCTTTCCGAGTGCTTGCCTCTGGCTCTATATTCAGCAAGGACTACCCCAAACAAGACGACAGGGTTGTCCCAATTTGAGATCCTGTTTGGAAGTGCCCCCAGGTTAGGGTTGTACTTTCCCCCGCAGCTGCAGATGAATAATCACAGTCTGACCAGTTACATACGGGCCCTCACAAAAAGACTAGAATGCACCATAAACAGGGGTTTGCTTCACTTCCAGATCCTGACTGACAGCTTGCAGCCCGGAGACTGGGTGGTCATAAAGAGGCATGTGAGAAAGCACTAGATCCAAGATTCGATGGTCCCTTTCAAGTACTGTTGACCACCCACACCGCTGTAAAGGTTGTAGGAAAACTCAACTGGATACACGCTTCTCACTGCAAGAAAGTCTTGGAACCACAAGATGAAGGTCCTTCTGCTGACAGTGGCTCTGACCCTGAGCGTGTCGGCAGTGTTTCGTCCACTGAATGATGAATGGGACAATGCTTTGATACGGCACCATCAGGTGCTGTTTGAAGGAATGAATGAAAAGTGATAGACTGTTGGATCTGTACTCACAGTCCTGCGAGTTCAGCCAGTATGCCCTATTTCGCCGTGCCCCTCAGTTTTTCTGAATTGACTAAACTGGCCAACTCTACTATCTTTTTGTAGAAATAGGTTGGTGGTTGGCTCACACCTGGGTAGTTATGGTCGGGTGCTGCTAACTCACAACTTGGGTGCCCGGACCCAAAGAAAATGTGGATAGTGGGAAAGAAAGGAGTGACCACTCACACCATCTGGACTATAGGATATATTTATTGAATAGGACCTGTTGTGTCCAATAAATCATTCATATATATGCACTCAAACAATAAAAACTAATAGTTGGTACCAACACATAAAATTGTACTGATAAACGGTGGGTGTGCAATCCTCATGCCGTTAATGTTCAAGATTGGCACTTTGCACCGCCTAGAATCTTGCAGTAAATAAACCACTGTTGGTATTGGTAATACCGCAAACCGCAGTCGGAAATTGAAATGTCCCGAAAGAAAATACCTGTAGCTCCAAATGGTATTTTAAGTCTCCTCGTGCATGTAGATATATATTTTGACAAGAAAGTCTCTCCCAAGTTACTTTGGCATAACCGCCCAGAACTATAGATTTCAAGCCACTTTGTGCTAAATTAGCAGTTTAAGTTCATACCTGGTTCCAAATTGTCCCCCGCTAAGCCGTCCTTCCACGAGGAGCGAGTGATGCCGGCTGCTACGGCGTCTCACGTCGCAAATCTCGGGTTGCTGACGTCACTGTATCGCGGGATCACGGGATTCGGCAGGCAGAGATAATACTTCGTCAGTGGCACCTGTAGTTGTATCCTGTATCCTGGAGCGGTGTTTGTAATAGTAGATTTTCTTATCGCATGGCCATGCAATCTTTAGTCAAGGTCCAGTGGATTAATTCAAGGTCCAGGCCTTAAGCTAAACGTCATTTCGGCGCATTGCCGGATCCGACATTTAGCTTTTTCTGAATGGTTACCATGGCTGCCGGGACGCTAAAGTCCTGGCAGCCATGGTAAAGTGACGTCACTCTGGAGCGCCCCGGGAGCCGCGCAGACTGTAAATATACTGCTCCCCCGCTCCTACTATGGCAACCAGGACCTTAATAGCGTCCTGGCTGCCATAGTAACACTGAAAGCATTTTGAAGACGGATCCGTCTTCAAATGCTTTCAGTTCACTTGCGTTTTTCCGGATCCGGCGTGTAATTCCGGCAAATGGAGTACACGCCGGATCCGGACAACGCAAGTGTGAAAGAGGCCTAAGTTTAAGATCCTCTTTCTGATTTGAGGTTTCATTTCTGAATGTCTTTGTGGTTTTATGTGACGCACGGCTGTTGGCCGTCTACCAATGATCATGGTATAAGATTGTCTAAAGGAAATTACTGATCACAACCATTGCGTGTATCAGCCTTCTCTCTGCACATTGCGCTATTTGAATTCGGAACCTATAATCATAGACGCAGAGGTAATAGCCCTCACACCCTGCCAGTCAGGAGAACGGGGCCCATGTTCCCAGATTGGTATGAAGCAGCAGACAAGCTCAGATCCCCAGCGATAAGACACAGCGCGGCCATTTATGTGCTAACACTAGGAACAACAGAAGAGAAGGTTATTCCTCCTTTTCCCCCACAGCGGAAATCCTACATCTGCCCCGACATAAGGTATCGCTGACATCATTTCTAATAACTGATATGGAGAAAAGGGACAGAGTTACCCCTAAACCTCTCCTGAGCGCACACAGAGCCCGATACCAGCAGATTACATCGCCGGCTCTGCTACATGGACATGACAGAGACTCCACTGTAGTAACTGAACATTACACATACACAGCTCTGCTACATGGACATGACAAAGGCTCAACTGTAGTAACTGAACATTACACATACACAGCTCTGCTACATGGACATGACAGAGACTCAGCTGTAGTAACTGAACATTACACATACACGGCTCTGCTACATGGACATGACAGAGACTCCGCTGTAGTAACTGAACATTACACATACACAGCTCTGCTACATGGACATGACAAAGACTCTGCTGTAGTAACTGAACATTACACATACACAGCTCTGCTACATGGACATGACAGAGACTCTGCTGTAGTAACTGAACATTACACATACACAGCTCTGCTACATGGACATGACAGAGACTCCGCTGTAGTAACTGAACATCACACATACACAGCTCTGCTACATGGACATGACAAAGACTCTGCTGTAGTAACTGAACATTACACATACACAGCTCTGCTACATGGACATGACAAAGACTCCGCTGTAGTAACTGAACATTACACATACACAGCTCTGCTACATGGACATGACAGAGACTCTGCTGTAGTAACTGAACATTACACATACACAGCTCTGCTACATGGACATGACAAAGACTCCGCTGTAGTAACTGAACATCACACACATACAGCTCTGCTACATGGACATGACAGAGACTCCGCTGTAGTAACTGAACATCACACACATACAGCTCTGCTACATGGACATGACAGAGACTCAGCTGTAGTAACTGAACATCACACATACACAGCTCTGCTACATGGACATGACAGAGACTCAACTATAGTAACTGAACATTACACATACACAGCTCTGCTACATGGACATGACAAAGACTCAGCTGTAGTAACTGAACATTACACATACACAGCTCTGCTACATGGACATGACAAAGACTCTGCTGTAGTAACTGAACATTACACATACACAGCTCTGCTACATGGACATGACAGAGACTCTGCTGTAGTAACTGAACATTACACATACACAGCTCTGCTACATGGACATGACAGAGACTCCGCTGTAGTAACTGAACATCACACATACACAGCTCTGCTACATGGACATGACAAAGACTCAGCTGTGGTAACTGAACATTACACATACACAGCTCTGCTACATGGACATGACAGAGACTCCGCTGTAGTAACTGAACATTACACATACACAGCTCTGCTACATGGACATGACAGAGACTCAGCTGTAGTAACTGAACATCACACATACACAGCTCTGCTACATGGACATGACAGAGACTCCGCTGTAGTAACTGAACATTACACATACACAGCTCTGCTACATGGACATGACAGAGACTCCGCTGTAGTAACTGAACATTACACATACACAGCTCTGCTACATGGACATGACAGAGACTCAGCTGTAGTAACTGAACATCACACATACACAGCTCTGCTACATGGACATGACAGAGACTCAGCTGTAGTAACTGAACATTACACATACACAGCTCTGCTACATGGACATGACAAAGACTCTGCTGTAGTAACTGAACATTACACATACACAGCTCTGCTACATGGACATGACAAAGACTCAGCTGTAGTAACTGAACATCACACATACACAGCTCTGCTACATGGACATGACAGAGACTCCGCTGTAGTAACTGAACATTACACATACACAGCTCTGCTACATGGACATGACAGAGACTCCGCTGTAGTAACTGAACATTACACATACACAGCTCTGCTACATGGACATGACAGAGACTCAGCTGTAGTAACTGAACATTACACATACACAGCTCTGCTACATGGACATGACAAAGACTCCGCTGTAGTAACTGAACATTACACATACACAGCTCTGCTACATGGACATGACAAAGACTCCGCTGTAGTAACTGAACATTACACATACACAGCTCTGCTGCACACACTGATAGAAGTCTTTAGAGGCATATTACAGATAAACAGCTTGGTTGTATGCACATACAGATCAACTACACACACATTACACGGATACAGCTCATCTATACAGACATTACAGGCTTACAGCTCTGCTACATACAGACTGGGATTCCACACAGCACAGCAGAGTCACACACAAGCAGATAAACCTGGTCATGTGATCTCCATGACTCCTCCCACACCTGATCACATGGTCATGACATCATCACAGGTCCTGTACCTTCTCCTGCAGCATAACCTGACTCCTCCCACACCTGATCACATGGTCATGACATCATCACAGGTCCTGTACCTTCTCCTGTAGCACAGCCTGGAGCCCGACTCCTGTACATGGTGGTAGAAATCACAGCCCAGGAGGCTCCATAGTGAAGGGTTGTCAGAGGAGGACACGCCTGCCCCCAGGTAAGTGGAGCACTCATCACATTCACACATATAAGGCTCCACAGCCACAGAGATACACAGCTCCATCCGCCCTTAAGGCCAAGTTCACACTGCAGTTATTTCCTTCGGTTATTGAGCCCAAACCAGCAGTGAAGCGACTCAGAGATCAGGTGTAATGGGAAGATCTGCACTTGTTCTGTGTTTTTCACCCGCACCAGGTTTTGGCTCACAATAACTGATGGAAATAACTGATCAAATAACTGAAGTGTGAACTCAGCCTAATCTACAAACTCCAGAGAACATGAAGCAGGAAGTAAAGACGCAGCTTCTGGGGCAGGACACCAGCCTAAAGATAATAAAATAGAAATCACAAGAGGTTGGTTCTAGTATATAATGCATTTCAAGGGCGGCCTTCCTCAGGTACAACAAAAGCCAGGAACAGGGGGCGTTATATAGAAGACATATCCAGGAGATCTCAGAGACGTGGACTGGAGCAGGGGGCGTTATATAGAAGACATATCCAGGAGATCTCAGAGACATGGACTGGAGCAGGGGGCGTTATATAGAAGACATATCCAGGAGATCTCAGAGACATGGACTGGAGGAGGGGGCGTTATATAGAAGACATATCCAGGAGATCTCAGAGACGTGGACTGGAGCAGGGGGTGTTATATAGAAGACATATCCAGGAGATCTCAGAGACGTGGACTGGAGCAGGGGGCGTTATATGGAAGACCTATCCAGGAGATCTCAGAGATATAAAAAATATATGAATAAATAGATAATTAACGATAATGGAGAAGAAGTGCGCAGGTCTCCAGTGTGAGGCGCTGACCAGACAGAAATCATAGAACGGCGAAAGGAAATTCACAAGTAAAGTGATCGAAATAAACAATAGTAATGAACTCTCCAAACAAGTAAGGGACAATGTTGTTGAGAAGTACAACTCAGGGTTAGGTTATAAAAAAGATATCCAAATCTTTGATGATCCCCAGGAGCACCATCAAATCTATCATAACCGAATGGAAAGAACATGGCACAACAGCAAACCTGCCAAGAGACGGCCGCCCACCAAAACTCACGGACCGGGCAAGGAGGGCATTAATCAGAGAGGCAGCCCAGAGACCTAAGGTAACCCTGGAGGAGCTGCAGAGTTCCACAGCAGAGACTGGAGTATCTGTACATAGGACGACAATAAGCCGTATGCTCCATGGAGTCGGGCTTTATGGCAGAGTGGCCAGAAGAAAGACATTACTTTCAGCTAAAAACAGAAAGGCACGTTGTCAGTTTGCGAAAAAGGCGTGTGGGAGACTCCAAAATTGAATGGAAAAAGGTGCTCTGGTCTGATGAGACATCAAAGAAAACGCTATGTCTGGTGCAAACCCAACACATCACATCACCCAAAGAACACCATCCCCACAGTGAGACCTGGTGGTGGCAGCATCATGCTGGGGGGACTGGGAAACTGGTCAGAGTGGAGGGAAAGATGGATGGTGCTAAATACAGGGATATTCTTGAGCAGAACCTGTTCCACTCTGTGCGTGATCTGAGGCTAGGACGGAGGTTCACCTTCCAGCAGGACAATGACCCCAAACACACGGCTAAAGCAACACTGAGTGGTTTAAGGTGAAACATGTAAATGTGTTGGAATGGCCGAGTCACAGCCCAGATCTCAATCCAATAGGAAATCTGTGGTCAGACTTAAAGATTGCTGTTCACAAGCGCAAACATCCAACGTGAAGGAGATGGAGAAGTTTTGCAAGGAGGAACGGGCAAAAATCCCAGCGGTAAGATGTCGCAAGCTCATAGAGACTTATCCAAAGCGACTTGGAGCTGTGATTGCCGCAAGTGGCTCTACAAAGTCGGCATGTTATTTAAATTAAATGATGCAAATCCTCAAACAATCCATGTTATTGTGCTTTCACACTAGCGTTTTTCTTTTCCGGCACTGAGTTCCGTCAAAAGGGCTCAGTGCCGGAAAAGAACTGATCAGTTTTATCCCCATGCATTCTGAATGGAGAGTAATCCGTTCAGTTTGCATCAGGATGTCTTCAGTTCAGTCACTATACAGTTATGGAGAGCGGCGCCCAGGGACCCCCCTGCACTTACTGTTATACCTGGGCGCCGCTCCGTTCTCCCGTTATTGCCTCAGGTATCTTCATAGTTAGGCTCCACCCAGGGGAACCTGCCGTCGGCTCATTCTCCCATGCTGTAGCGCTGGCCAATCGCAGCGCTCAGCTCATAGCCTGAGAGAGAAAAAAGCCTCTCAGGCTATGAGCTGAGCGCTGTGATTGGCCAGCGCTACAGCATGGGAGAAGGAGGCGCCGGCAGGTTCCCCTGGGTGGAGCCTAACTAGGAAGATACCGGAGGCAATAACGGGAGAACGGAGCGGCGCCCAGGTATAACAGTAAGTGCAGGGGGGTCCCTGGGCGCCGCTCTACATGCCTGTATAGTTAGTTTAGAAGTTTTATTCTGGTGAAAGGTCCTCTTTAAAGACAAAAGCAGAGTTATTTTACTGTGACATCATGTTTTGGATGTCATATTACTGTTGAGTTTTGTGTTCATAGAAGCAGAAAAAGATAATATGCCTTTAAGATTCATTTTGTAGTGTAAAATAAACTTAGTAACACAGCAAAAACAACAGCAAGTATAGTGTTAATCTGTTGTTGCTGGGCAGAAGTTTAGACCAATCACAGACAGCAAGAGTTTTCACCAATCACAGCCAGCCTCACAGACAGCCTGTCTGGGAATTCCCCCGACTCCTGCTGCTAGAATCATTATTCACCAGAGACAGGAGCTGAAGAGACATTCACTCCACTAAGAGCTGAGTTTTATGGGAACAAGAGGCCAATATAGGTATTTAAAACAAGTTATATAATTTTCATATTGTTAATGTTGTGTTTAGAACTGTATACTGAACTAGATATATATGTGTTTGCTTACAGTTCCACCAATTGCAAACTACAAATACAAATTGCAAGATACAGTTGCAAACTGTGAACTACTACAAATATCATACAAACATATTGCAATCCAAATTGCATACAACCATACCAGATCATACTCAGTCAATCTGCAAATAGTCACTGCTAACTGCATACTGCAAGTGAACTATTAGTTAGACCTCACATATACCTCTCAGAGAGATCCTAAAGTGCTTAAATAACTTACAGTGAGAGTACAGATCCTGAAGAGAGAAATATATCCGCCATTTTATGTTGAATGACAAGATTGAACAGTTGAGACACCATCTTATGCATACCGCCATTTTGTGATATCTTTTCAACATGTGTACATGGACTATCTGCTGCGGAGGCGGCAGTGTTATATATGAAGCTGAAGTTAATAAAGAAGTTATTTCAAGCATTTGGTGTGCTCTTTAAGCCTGCTGTTTCCATAGAACGGTGCTAGAGGAATTGCAGATTAATAGTCTGGTTAGACTAAAAACTCAGAGATATCAAAATTCTTCTAATGCCACAGCGCAAAAGGCACTTCATAGTGCTGCGCCTGCCACAGGAAGAGACTGGAGACGGCAGGCGCTCACAGCATGTGCCTTCTCTTCATACAGCTGATCAACTGGGGGTGCCGGATGTCTGACCCCCACGATCTGATATTGATGACCTCCGCTCACCTATGATCTCGATGCGCTGCTGGATCCTATAGTTCTCTCGTGTGCCGGCACACTTACTTGCGTTTGTGTAGTAGGGATACGGGAACGCCGACTTCTGCTGTTTCAATGTCCGGAATGGTATGAAGGATACGTTTATTCCTCTCAATAGGTTGGTGTCGCAATTACACTCGATGGATTAATACCGCAGTTACACCAGATGTATTTAGAAACTGTACGTTTTCTTCCTCAGTGGTTGCAATAGTATAAAAATGAGGGACCAATCGCTCCTTATCCGGAGCTGTGCTGATACCAAAACCTGGGCCGGACCGCGTCAGGCTGTTTTTGTAGTATTCTAGTCATTCACAAAGCACACCCTGCGTTTTTTTCAGTTCTATATACCAACAAATTAAATCTGCAAATGATCTAGATTATAAAATCCAATATATAGAAAATACAAAACATCCAAGTTGATCAACAAGTCATAAAACTGGGAATAAAAAATAAATAAAAATAGAATAAAATGGACACATGTAGTGTAAAAAGGCTAATGTGGTCTTCATTCCGGGGTGTTAGTTCGCTCTGCAGGTCTGTCTTCATTTTATTAAAAAAAAAAATTTTATTCCCAGTTTTATGAATTGTTGATCAACTTATGTTTTGTATTTTATATATATTGGATTTTATGACATATCATGAAACTGCCTTGACCTCGCACATGTTTCGATCCATATAAAAAGAGAGAACACAACATCTACACTTTATTATCTCTTCCGATGTCTCCTCTTATCTCCAGTTATTGTATTGTACATGAGATTTTGTAGGATTTTCCATCGTCTCATTTTATTTCCATTCAGGTTCCTACAATATAGGATCCGCTCAGTGGATATCTTCTATATAAGATCCTTCTCCTGATTGACCCGACAAGAATAGACAGGGGCAAGATGGCGGAGAGTATAATAAATCTCACCCTAGAGATCCTCTTCTGGCTTACTGGAGAGGTGAGAGATTCTGATGATGTCACATTACATCATCTTATCTATGTTACTAACAGATGGACATGACTGGAGAGGTGAGGTGAGGGACTCTGGAGATGTATGGACTGATAGTTATTACTGTGTCTCTCCATAACCAGGACTACACAGTAGTGAAGAAGACCTCTAGTGAGCGCTGTCAGGACCCTGTGTCTGAAGGATGGGGAAGAACCCTGAGCCCAATCATAGAGCCTCCACCTCACCCCCTGATACATGAGGAAATCAATAGAGAGAAGATTCTAGAACTCACCAACAAGATGATTGAGCTGCTGACTGGAGAGGTGACACTGCTGGGAATGCTGGGACATTATACAGGAACGCTATGAAGGGATCTGGGTGATGACTGTATCATTGTGTTGTCAGGTTCCTATAAGGTGTCAGGATGTCACCATCTATTTCTCCATGGAGGAGTGGGAGTATTTAGAAGGACACAAAGATCTGTACAAGGACGTCATTATGGAGGATCACCGGCCCCTCACATCACCAGGTAATAGAAATGACTAAATACACACATCCTCTCATTATCTGTATGTAAGGGATGAATTCAGTCACTGGATGTGTTTCCTACTGTTGGAAATTGGCCACAACAACACAAAACTTCTTAAAGCAACTTCTTCTTCAGAAGATTCTTTTGTTTAAGCCTCATTCACACATCAGTGTTTTGTCAGTGATTTCCATCAGTAATTGTGAGCCAAAACCAGGATTTGAGCCTCCACAGACATAAGGTATAGGGGAAAATCTGTACCTGTTCTGTGTTTAGAGTCTCGCCTGGTTTCGGCTAAAAATCTCTGATAGAAATCTGAAGAGCAGCAAGACATCATTGAAATCAATGTAAAACGTAGGCAGATTATGGCATAAGAGGTAAATGGAAGTGAATTACAGCCATGGTAAAAGGCAGCGCTCTGTTATAAGTCCTGGACACCGTCCTTTATACCTCAGAGAACAAAGGAATAATGAATGTTTTAATTCCAGTTTTCCGCAGTGCGTCGCTGTACGTAAATTTCAGTGTTTTACACACAGATTCCATCATTATCCTACGTAACCATAGATCTACACAAGTTACACCGACAACAACTTCTAATCGGATAAAATTTCCTCATTACGATCTCTTCTTGCATAAACAATTTTCTCCTGGGGACTTCCATTAGTCCTCTCCAATTCAAGTATCAATCTCCATTTTTCTTTCCAAAGAACCCCATGGTCCATAACGCCAAGATCGGCTCATTCATTTATCACCGGTCCAACACCAAGGATCAATCCTGATCATAAACATGCAAATTGTTAGTTTTATTAGACAAATACATTTATCTTGGCCAAGGCTTCCTCCTCTAGTGCAAATATTATCTACTTTCTAAAGATCACCATTCCATCATAACATTTTTAATCGATTAAAAATAAGCCTAAATCAGTTGTATTTTAGGCACAGATGTTGGTGCCATGCTGGGAGGGGGGAGGGGGGCAGGTGTACAATTGTCGGCGTGGAGTGGACAGGGAAAAGAACGGAACTGCTTCAGGTGTAGAAAAGGGTCTAAATATAAGACCGCTTGGAAGCTGTCGTACATTTAGAACTGGTGCTGGAAGCCCTGAAGTTATCGAGAGGCCTGCGCCTCTTCATAACTTCGGCGGAACCATCACCAGCTTAGGGCTTTATTAAGACCTGCACCTTAATAAATGTGCCCCAAGATGTATGCCTAAAACAACATGGCTGACCATCCGATCTAATCCTGATTCTGCAACACCTACAGTTAAGGAAGAGAGAACCACACCCAAGAGATGTCCCAGTCCTCTTCTTCCACAGGATAATTCAGAAGAACATCACTATGTCCCACAGGTAGATGGATATAAGGGCATCATGATGGAGGATCACCAGCCCCTTACATCACCAGGTAGTAGACATGACTAAATACACATGTCCTCTCATTATCTGTATGTAAGGAATAAATTCAGTCACTGGATGTGTTTCCTACAGTTAAAGAAGAGATAACAACACCGGAGAGATGTCCCAGTCCTCTTGTTCTACAGAATGTGTCAGAAGAACATCACAATGTCCCACAGGATGATCAGGTAGATAGAGAAAAGGCCTCATGAAATGTCCCCTATGATCTGTAGAAGACTGTGAAGATCTTGTCTTCAGTCTTGTTTTATCCACCAGTATTATATGTTTTATTCTTGTATAATGAGTAAGGTGGAGATGGCAAGATTACAGCTGACCATAGACGTTACATGTTGTCTGGATCTTCTCACTATTTTCTGCCTTAAGATCGCCTTCTCTGTCAACTGCTGCAGATCTTTTATGAGAGGTCTTAGGCCGGGACCATGCAATAATATAAATGTTCAACCAAAGTTGTGCTTGGATTATCAGCTTGAACATGAACATCAGGAGATAAATGCATCATTATCTTCAAAGGTTTTGTAGTCTAGGGTGCAGTCTCCTGGTGTCTCCTTACTGTCAGAATGGCAGTACCAAGATCATACCATGGATTCTATTCTAGCACATGTAGATGGAAGTCATCCTTCTCACTTGCATATAGTATAATATAATCAGGGGCATAGCTAAAGGCTCATGTGCCCTGGTGCAAGAGTTCAGCTTGGTCCCCCTTCCCTCAGTGCTTTCTGGCCAGGGGCATGGAAGCGCATAGCCTTCGTGCTGCCTGAGGCAAAAATTTTAATTGCATCCCCTGCCCCATGCCAAATTCTTGACCTTACCCCTTCCCTCCATCAAGAGATGTTACTTGACCTGCATGAACTTTGTATAGTACCGTTATCTTCTTATGTCGCGCAAGGGTCTTTGGGCCCCCTCAGGCTCCTAGGCCCAGTTGCGACTGTGACCCTTACAGCAGAGTTGGGGAACCTTTTTGCTGCAGAGAGCCATATGGATATTTGTAACATCGTTCGGGGGCCATACAAAAGTCTCAACTTGAAAATTTCACTAACATATAACTGACTTCGGGATAAGTTACAGAAATTTAGCTTAAATTAAAAAAATCTAGAGCACTATATTTTTGCAGCACTAAATGGTGCTACGCTATATATTACAAATACTACAGGTGCCATTTTTGACCACGTATAGCAGTCTAATTTTGTTCTTTATTTGGCATTAATGGCAACCAAGCTAAACCCAGCTTTCGCTCTCCCTGCCACTGTCCCTGCCTCTTTCTTCGCAAATGTCCCTGCCTTTGTCCCTTTCTCAGCCTCAGATCTGCCCCTCACCTCCAACAGCCTCAAATCACCCTCTTATCAGACCCCCCAGTCTACATCAGCCTCACATCAGACCCTCCTCTGACCCTCCCCAGCCTTAGATCAGACCCTCCCTAGCCTCAGATCAGACCCCCCCCTAGCCTCAGATCAGACCCCCCCCCCAGCCTCAGATCAGACCCGTCAGACCACCAGCCTCAGATCAAACCCCAATCAGACCTTAGATCAGACATTTAAAAATAAATTAAAAAAATTTACTTGCCTCTCCAGCTCCAGACGACGCAGCCACTTGGCAGATTCACTTAACCTCCCTGGTCTTCTTCATGCCACGCTGTACTGTGACCTGACAGCGCACAGCATCAGGTCATTGTGCGCATCTACATGCACTACGTCCTGACACTGTACGTGTCAGGACACAGCACGGGGCCTGGAAGAAGACCAGGGTAGGTCAGTACAGCTAGCAATGCGCTGTTCTCACCTTCCTGTGCCTTCCACATGCTAATGACCACTTCCATAATGGAAGTGGGCATTAGCATTTTCACAATATGTTTTGGCAGGGGGCCAGGGGCCACATGAAATGTGTTACAGCAACAACACCAATTTTACCAAAGACATTTTACAACAAACACTGCATTGTTAGATTGTGTTAGTGGATATATTAGTACATCAGGCTGTGTGTTTCAAAGACCTTTAGTGCACAGTTTTCATTGTTTTACCACTGATATTAAACGCATAGTTCTAAGACATTTCACTGCATTCTTCCCAAAGTAAATTGTCAATACCAGTGTGAAGTGTGTTTGAAAAAGCGGAGATACATTTAATTGTGCCACTGTCTTTAAATTGCAAAAAACACACTTGCCATTTTGCTTGTACTGTTAAATAATCTGTCTGTACCAAACCCCTGACGTTTCTGTCTGAGAAATGGAAGAGTGCAAAACGAAAGACCCATGCCTCGTCCTCCCCAGAGTCAGAATGTATGTAGTACCAGCAGTATCAGTACCTGCCAGGAGTAGTAGTAGTAGTTGGCCACAGTTCCTTCTGGATCCTAATATTATTGAGGACACAGAGGATGGAATTGTGGACTGGATGGCTCAGTGTTTAGACTACCATGAGGAGGAGATTCGGGCGAGGAGGGGCACCCCATGCATAGCTGTTTTTGTAGTAGTAGGAGTAGTGGCACCAGTAGCTGCACTGTTGGTGATAAGGGATGTGGTAGCAGCAGTGGAAGTCAAGGCAAGTATAAAGCAGGTAATCTGGAGGGGGCTAGGAAGCCCATGATGACATATCACAGTTTTCATGGCGGGGAGGTTGAGGACTATTACAATGATTATGTGTTGGACAGGATCTAGGAGCTAGATCAGGGAGCTGAGAAGAAGGTAACATCAGAGGAAGAGGATGGTGGCAGTGGCATCAATACAGAGTGAAGGCAACATACAGTTAGAACCTCCCAAAACCTGCCAGGGCTAGATCTGCTTCTAGTATTGTCAACTTGGGAATTGGTGATTCTGATTGACTGTGGTCGCAGGCTGAAAATGTGCCAAACCTAAAACAAGCTCGGCTGCAGCTAGCTCTGTGTGGAGTGTGCAAGTATCTCCTGTCTGGCAGTTTTTCTCTACGGTGCTGGAAGACAAAAGCAATGCCCTGTGCAAGATCTGTCAGATTAAAATAAGCCATGGGAGTGACAGAGGTGTCTGCCAGCTACCACAACAAGAGATTCCTCCTTCTCCCGGTCTCCTTTGTGGCAGCCAGGCGGCATCCACATGCAGTACTGTGTCCAAGTCATCATCAGTTACTGCTTCTCCTGCTCAGACTATGCCTCCTCCTATTCTGTCCCACCATCAGCCATCGATAATGGAATGTGTGGCCAAGAAACAACTCTGCTTGCACAAGTTGCTGGTGGTGCAGTTTCCGTGGTACCACTTTGTGGATTCTGTTGCCTTTAGGGGGCTAATGGCATGTGCTCAGCCTCACTGGAAGTTATCTAGCTGGCATTTTTTCATAAAAAGTGTGAATGTAGGCCACTCCTTGCAATTTTAGCTGTGCAGCAAGGTGCACACAATGGACACCTGGAGCAACGGTTATGGACTGGAACAGTTCATGTCTTTCACAGCCCATTAGATCAATGTTTTTTGCAGCGAGGCAGTACTGTAGCAAGAAGGCCAGGTCCTATTGACACCTCCACGTTTGTTCCGATACCAGGCACTTATCGGCCTCCTCCATGGATATCCTCCTGTCCCAAACAGAAGCAGGGCAGAACATCGCTCTCACTCCTCCTTCTTCCTATCATGTGAAGCGGTGCCATGCCGTTATAGAGCTGATCTTCCTGGGTGATAGTAGCCACATAGACAAATACTTTCTAAAGTGCATCAAGCAGCAAACAACCGCGCTGGCTGTCTCCTCACCTAACTCCAACTGGGCAAGGTGGTCAGAGACAACTGCAGGAACATTGTGGCTGCTTTGTGTTTGGGAGAAATAACATATGCTCCCTGAATGATGCATGCGATAAATCTAGCCGTGCAGCGTTTGTTAAAGAAAAGTACAGTGGCTTTTGTTAGGTACTAATAATAGTAATAATAATCATATAATGTAATCATAATCTGTTCTGATCTCTCCTGTCCTTATACTATAAACAGTGATAAGCAGGGTGTTCTAGTGGTGATAATCGGTTCTCACCTCTCCTGTCCTTATACTATAAGCAGTGATAAGCAGGGTGTTCTAGTGGTGATGGATAATCAGTTCTCATCTCTCCTGTGTTCTCCCCTGTCCTTATACTAGGTACAGTATCTTCATGCCTGCAGTCATCCCAAAACTAGTAGATAGAACAGGAAGACAGTATTAAAGGGTTTGTTCAGGAATAAGTAAATTTTTACATGTGCCCGCAGCCTCTACTATGGAAAGAGTTATATGTACCTGCTACTATCAGCTCTGGTTATGTGTGCCAGCTCCTGTGTGTCCATCTTCCAGTAAATGTTGTTTGCTCCCTCGCCGGCACAGGCATGGTCACCTGCTTTACTGCAGCCAATTCAGTGGTGATGTGTTTCTTGTGGACGTGTTACCCCTGAATCCAGTCATTGGCTGCAGCAGAGCAGATGATTATGCCCATTCCTAGGAGGTAAACAAGCCACAGACTGAAAGAACTTTGGCTTACCAGCTTCACAGCCCTGGGCAACAAGTGCACAAACAATGTAATGATATATACACATGATAAAGATGCCCCTAATCAGGGCCGATCACGTTTGCTCTACTGCTCCAAATTAGTAGTAATCCAAGGGTTTTACGTGCACGTAAGAAAATAGCTATGACACACACACTGGAGTCAAGGCAAATTCTCATTTATTACAGGAAGTACAGCAGTTTATAAAGTCATAAGATTCCCCCTGAGGCATGTTACATTGTTACATTGGCTAACACATATATAATAAAAGTAACAAAATAAGAAATGAGATAGCACTTAGCATCTGTCCATTGTGCATTGTTTTACTAACTGTGGTATGTGAATATGTAAATATCTAGCTATAGGTGCCATCTTGTAATGGAGTTCTCTAACAGCAGAGAAAGCATATATGACGTAGCAAGGAGGCGTAGGATGGAACCTATGTGCTCTGGAGAAGATAAGGTGTTGTCTGAGAGCTATAGTATGTGGGAGCTTTCTTAGCTGAATCAAAGAATGTAGTCCACATCTCTATCAGTCCCCCCTTGGACCTCATTCTTTCCCTAACGAAAGCCTAGCACATCTGTCCCCATGCTTCGAATCCTCTTCACCAGCTTCCATGACAACCTAGCCTAGTGTATAGATTCCCATTACACTGGACTTAGCATGGGAAAGTCAGATGTCAGTCCCTATGGTCGATGATCTCCAGGTGGCGTCATAAGCAGGGGGGGAACCAACAGAGCTGAGTGGACTTTGTCTCCCATCCTCATGGAATTCTCTCATGATCATCTCTGTGGCAACCTCAGCTATGGCTTTGAGCAGAAGCCTCCTAATGCATGGGATGACACAACAAACAATTACTGCAAGGATCAATAATACCATGATTATAACCGTTCCAATTTGTAACAAGGTCTGTTTCCAATTCTTAATCCATTTTTCTAACCAATTTTCCCATGAACTATCCACCCAAGAATTTCTCTTTAATTCTTCTGAGAGAGAAGAAAGTCCCTTCAGGGCATTCCTGACCTGACCATTTGGTCCTAAGTTATCAGGAATTACAGTACAGCAGGTTTCACCAATCATTTTGCACACACCACCTTTTTCTGCTGGTAGCGTGTCCAGGGCCATTCTATTTTGGAATGCGATAACACTAGTGGGCCCCAGCTGCTCCACTGTGCCCTTTAATGCATCTCTGGTGTAATTCACAAATCTCTTCTGATTGTAATAGATGTAGTTGATCCAATCCACATTTTTGTTTATAGTACCTATAGGGATTAAAGATTCAAACCCTTCTGCCACTTGACTTCTGGCTTTGAACTCATCTGGGACCCCCCTGGGCACTCCTATAGCATCTATATACACGTGGGAATCTAGGCTGCCTCCTGGGCTGGTATCCCGCCTTCTCCTCACTATTGTCTCTCCTTGGGCATAACCAAATCCTAACCCAGGGCTTCTTATTTTCTCAATCGTTTTCTCCCAGTCGAGGGGATTAAATGCATGAAAGGGCATCAACACTAGGGTTAAGGCACATTGCTATGCCAGACAATTGTCAACTTTGTCCTCCGATTCATATCTGCACACAACCAGATCACATCACCTAATTCTTGAGTCTGGTTCATCAAATGACTTTGATAGGGTTCACCGGTGGTATTCACCACAGTTCCACAATATCCTTCAAGAAACCTGCCCATGTTTTTCCCTTTTTTGCCCTTTATCTCAAAACAGTTGTAATTCCCTATGTATATGGTTATCCCTCCCTCAGTTTCAGGGGTTTCTCTTAAGAATATGAACTTCTCTTCCCAAACCTTGCATTCAGTCATGTCAGCAGTCTGCTTCACATACATGCTTGTAAAACATGAATATTGGCTGGGACTTAGGTGAAGGGGCACAGTTCCTAAGTGTGGTCTGGCTGTGGCACAGGTGATACACCCAGATCTGTTTACCTGTGATGCCCTGTAATTCATCCGTTCCAACCAATAATTATGGTCAGAAAATCCTGTTTCTACTGCCAATGTCTCCTCTACAGTAAATGGGGATCTATCTACTTTCCCTGGTAACAAGGGGTTGGGCTCTTGTATTGGCAGTGAACTAGGGGTGGGATTTGGGACAGGCCTGTCTGCGATGTCCTTAAGGTGGAACTGTCCCCATTGCCCATATTTATCAGACGGATATTTCCTCAAAACGTACATTCCCAAGTCTGTTGGTTGGTGGGATTCTATTGTCAGTATCAATGGATGACAACCCAGGGGCCCCCCTTGATCTGTGGGATATTTTTGACATGTTCTGAGCTGAGTTTTTCCCATATTCTTGGTATTCAAATACATTCTGGTTATAAGAGGTTTTCCCATTTTATCCTTTCTTTGCATCCCCTCAGCTGGTTTGTATCCCCAGCTGACTCCTGTATTAGTGAGTAGATGGTGACACATACATAGTATTGCAGGGAAGCAAAATCAAACATTGAACTGTCATGACATCTGCAATCAGCAACATCACAGAAGTCAAATTCAAAGACCTGTATTGGCTCTATGGTATTCACCCTGAAGACCCATGTGCCACTCGAGGCATCTGAGGCCCAGTATGAACATTAGGCCGTATACGCTCCCACAAGACCCACACCCCCTCCCAACAGGAAGGCCAGAAAGAACATCATTCTCAGCAGGCCTCCGGGCGTGGGGCTGGAACCTTCTTACAGTGTGAAGCGTGTATCCCAGGACTAGAGTTGAGCGAACCCGAACTGTAGGTTTTTCGGCACCCGGACCCGAACCCGAACATTTACGTAAAAGTTCAGGTTCGGGTTCAGTGTTCGGCGCTTTCTTGGCGCTTGTTAATTGGCTGCTGTGCAGCCTTTCAAAAAGCGTCATACTACTTGCCTAAAAAGGCCATCACAGCCATGCCTAGTATTGGCATGGCTGTGATTAGCCAACTGCAGCATTTGACCCAGCCTCTATTTAAGCTGGAGTCGCGTAGCGCCGCCCGTCACTCTGCTTGGATTAGTGTAGGGAGAGGCTGCAGCTGCTGTGAGGGAGAGATCAGGGAGAAATCTTATCAAGAACTGCTTTTTTTACTCAGTGATTTTTGCAAGTCCAGAAATACATCTTTTTTCTTACTGGGGTGAAAAAACCCTCTAATATATACTGCACATCTGGGATTAGACGTGCATAAGTGACTGTCACATTTAGGCCAGAAATACGGCTTTTTGGTTACTGGGGTGAAAAAACCCTCTGATATACTGCACATCTGGAATTAGACGTGAATAAGTTACTGTGAAATTTAAGCCACAAATACCGCTGTCATATAGAGTTTAAAAAAAATAATTGAGTGCAATACCCTACATCAGGGTTTTTATTGGCGGTTAATTATTTCTAACAAACTTAACCACTTTTTACTTTGCTTTGTGAACGCTAACTATGAGGCAAACATCTAATAAGGGACGCGGTCATGGTCGTGGTGTTGGTGGAGCCTCTGGTGCAGGGAGAGGACGTGGCCATTCTGCCACAGCTACACATCCTTCTAAACCTACTACCTCAGGTCCCAGTAGCCTCCAGAATCTACAGCGATATTTGGTCGGGCCTAATGCCGTTCTAAGGATGGTAAGGCCTGAGCAAGTACAGGCGCTAGTCAATTGGGTGGCCGACAGTGGATCCAGCACGTTCACATTATCTCCCACCCAGTCTTCTGCGGAAAGCACACAGGTGGCGCCTGAAACCCATGCCCAACAGTCTGTCACATCACCCCCGTGCATATCAGGGAACTTGTTGAGCCTCGAGTCATGCAGCAGTGTCTTATGCTGTTTGAAGACTCTGCTGGCAGGGTTTCCCAAGGGCATCCACCTAGCCCTTCCCCAGGGGTGGAAGACATAGAATGCACTGACGCACAACCACTTATGTTTCCTGATGAGGACATGGGAATACCACCCCAGCACGTCTCTGATGATGATGAAACACAGGTGCCAACTGCTGTGTCTTTCTGCAGTGTGCAGACTGAAAAGGAGTTCAGGGAGGAAGACTGGGAGGAAGACGATGCAGGGGACGATGAGGTCCTAGACCCCACATGGAATAAAGGTCGTGCCACTGACTTTCAGAGTTCAGAGGAAGAGGCAGTGGTGAGACCGAGCCAACAGAGTAGCAAATGCAGGAGCAGGGTGCAAAAGCAGAGCAGCCAAAACAGTTCACCTGCTACTGGCCACCGTCACCGCGGACCGAGCACACCAATGGCAGCTTCAAGGAGTTCCCTGGCATGGCACTTCTTCACACAATGTGCTGACGGCAAGACCTGAGTGGTTTGCACGCTGTGCCATCGGAGCCTGAAGCGAGGCATTAACGTTCTGAACCTTAGCACAACCTTAATGACCAGGCATCTACATGCGAGACACGGGCTGCAGTGGAGTAAGCATCTTCAAAACCAAGAAAGGGCTCAGGCCCCTCCTGCTCCCTCTTCTGCTGCTGCCTCGGCCTCTTCCTCCATCTCTGGAGGAACGTTGGCACCTGCCGCCCAGCAAACAGGGGATGTACCACCAACAACACCACCTACGTCACCAAGCATCTCCACCATGTCACACGGCAGCGTTCAGCTCTCCATCTCACAAACATTTGATAGAAAGCGTAAATTCCCACCTAGCCACCCTCGATCCCTGGCCCTGAATGCCAGCATTTATAAACTACTGGCCTATGAAATGCTGTCATTTAGGCTGGTGGACACAGACAGCTTCAAACAGCTCATGTCGCTTGCTGTCCCACAGTACGTCGTTCCCAGCCGCCACTACTTCTCCAGGAGAGCCGTGCCATCCCTGCACAACCAAGTATCGGATAAAATCAAGTGTGCACTGTGCAACGCTATCTGTGGCAAGGTCCACCTAACCACAGATACGTGGACCAGTAAGCACGGCCAGGGACGCTATATCTCCCTAACTGCACACTGGGTAAATGTAGTGGCGGCTGGGCCCCAGGCGGAGAGCTGTTTGGCACACGTCCTTCCGCCGACAAGGATTGCAGGGCATCATTCTTTGCCTCCTGTTGCCTCCTCTTCCTACTCAGCTTCCTCCTCCTCTTCTACCACCTCCTCATCTGGTCAGCGACAGACCTTTACCACCAACTTCAGCACAGCCAGGGGTAAACATCAGCAGGCCATTCTGAAACTGATATGTTTTGAGGACAGGCCCCACACCGCACAGGAGTTGTGGCGGGGTATAGAACGACAGACCGACGAGTGGTTGCTGCCAGTGAGCCTCAAGCCTGGCCTGGTGGTGTGCGATAATAGGCAAAAATCTTGTTGCAGCTCTGGGACTAGCCGGTTTGATGCACATCCCTTGCCTGGCGCATGTGCTGAATTTGGTGGTGCAGAAATTCATCCACAACTACCTCGACATGTCAGAGGTGCTGTGTAAAGTGTGGGCCGTCTGTGCGCGCTTCCGGCGTTCCCATCCTGCCGCCGCTCAGCTGTCTGCTCTACAGCATAACTTCGGCCTTCCCGCTCACCGCCTTATATGCGACGTGCCCACCAGGTGGAACTCCACCTTGCACATGCTGGAGAGACTGTGCGAGCAACAGCAGGCCATAGTGAAGTTTCAGCTGCAGCACGCATGGGTGAGTCGCACTGCGGAACAGCACCACTTCACCACCAATGACTGGGCCTCCATGCGAGACCTGTGTGCCCTGTTGCGCTGTTTCGAGTACTCCACCAACATGGCCAGTGGCGATGACGCCGTTATCAGCGTTACAATACCACTTCTATGTCTCCTTGAGAAAACACTTAGGGCGATGATGGAAGAGCAGGCATCCTCAAACTGCGGCCCTCCAGCTGTTGTAAAACTACAACTCCCACAATGCCCTGCTGTAGGCTGATACCTGCAGGCTGTTCGGGCATGCTGGGAGTTGTAGTTTTGCAACAGCTGGAGGGCCGCAGTTTGAGGATGCCTGTGGAAGAGGATGTGGCCCAGGACGAGGAGGAGGAAGAGGGGTCATCGCTAACACTTTCAGGCCAGTCTATTAGAAGTGGCTCAGAAAGAGGATTTTGCAACAGCAGAGGCCAGGTACAAATTTGGCCAGCCAGGGCCCACTACTGGATGACGAGGAGAAGGGGGATGAGGAGGATGGGGATGAAGCATGTTCACAGCGGGGTGGCATCCAACACAGCTCAGGCCCATCACTGGTGCGTAGCTGGGGGGGATACGGAGGACACAGACGATACGTCTCACACAGAGGACAGCTTGTCCTTACCTCTGGGCAGCCTGGCACACATGAGCGACTACATGCTGCAGTGCCTGCGCAACGACAGCAGAGTTGCCCACATTTTCACGTGTGCTGACTACTGGATGGCCACCCTGCTGGATCCCCGTTACAAAGACAATGTGCCGTCCTTAATTCCCTCACTGGAGCATGATCGGAAGATGCCGGGGGACAAGTGGAACGACAAGGCGAAGGCAGGGGAGGAGGAAGAGGTCGCCAACGCAGCTGTGTCAGCGCCAGCACCTCAGAAGGCAGGGTTAGCATGGCCGACATGTGGAAAAGCTTTGTCAGCTTGCCGCAACAACTGGCCCCAACTGCTGATATGCAGCATGTTAGCAGGAGGCAGAATTTGAACAACATGGTGGAACAGTACCTGTGCACACGACTACACGTACTGACTGATGGTTCTGCCCCATTCAACTTCTGTGTCTCCAAATTGTCCACATGGCCAGAGCTTGCCCTGTATGCCTTGGAGGTGCTGGCCTGCCCTGCAGCCAGTGTACTCTCTGAACATGTGTTTAGCACAGCAGGAGGCGTCATTACAGACAGACGCAGCCGCCTGTCCACAGCCAACGTGGACAAGCTCACGTTTATTCAAATGAACCAGGCTTGGATCCCTCAGGACTTGTCTGTACCTTGGGCAGAATAGACAATGCTAACAGCCTCAACCGTCCATCCTTGTACTCAAGTGCACTTATCCCTTTTTTTTATATGTCCCAATATTTTGGGGGATACCCCTATGTAAAAATGCAAAATAACACACATCTGTGTTGGCTACCTATTCCTCCTCCTTGGCCGCCGCTTCCACCTAGACTGACACGTGATCCTACACGGCCACATCCACCCATTCACCGCCTCCTCAACCTCTTCCTCCTACATCATTCCTAATTTTTTTTTTTTTAATGTCTTTTATGTTTTTTTAAATTAATTTCCCTATCTACATTTGTTTGAAGAGCATTTGCCCCGCTCTTAAGCACATTTTGCTGCCTTTTACAGCCTTCTAGCTCTTTCCATGACATTTTTACAGCCATTTTAGTGCTTAAAAGTTCGGGTCCCCATTGACTTCAATGGGGTTTGGGGTCAAGTTCGTGTCCCAAACCCAAATATATATTTTTTCAAGTCCTGCCGAACCCGAACATTCAGGTGTCCGCTCAACTCTATCAAGGACGTCTTTCCCTCGAGTTTCACAGACGTAGGAGTAGTTAGCAGAACTTGGAATGGGCTATCAAATCTGGGCTCTAGAGTCTTTCTGACATGCCTTTTCACCACAACCCAATCTCCTGGCTGGAGGGTATGACTTCCAGGAATCTGTCTGAGATCTGGAAGTGAAGAGTATACTCGAAAATGTAGGTCAGTCAGGTGTTTACACAGAACAGATACATAGGCAGACAAGCAATCATATTGCAAAGCAAGTTCTTGGGAAAATACTGTCCTAACTTGGGGGCACTCAAGAGGGGACAGCTTTTCCTTTCCCCCTAGTGGTATGTCTGACACTGAATAGGGCAATTGGAAAAGTCTCTGGCCATGGTTTACCAGTCTCTTGAGCCATTTTCAGCATTTTTGGTTTCAATGTGCCGTTCAGTCTTTCGCCTTTGCCGCTACTCTGTGGTCTGTACGTGGTATGAAAGGCAAGGTGAATCCCCAGTGTGGCCCATATCTCCTGGGTCACTTCAGCTGTGAAGGCAGCTCCCTGATCATCCTCTATCACTTCAGGTACCCCAAATCTGCAATCTCATTTAAGCTTCTTCGCTGTCTGATTCTTCACGGGATAGGCTTCAGGCCATCCAGAGAACATGTCTATGACCCCTAGAACATACTAGCGGAATAAACCAGTGTGGCACACTAGATGGTGCTGCATGGAGTCGTGATGCCACCCCGTACGTATGATATATCAAGAACTCCAGAAAAATTGCGTTGGTATTCTTGATCTTTATTATAGTGCGGCAAAGTTACACTTTGTGTGACGTTTCGGCTAAAATAGCCTTTTTCAAACAGCCACTCTGGAAGAAGGAGCCAATAGGTGCTGCGCTGTAGGTAGAGGTTGCGTGCATCGGCACGCCACCTGTACCTACAGCGCAGCATCTATTGGCTCCTTCTTCCAGAGCGGCTGATGTTTGAAAAAGGCTATTTTAGCCGAAACGTCACACAAAGTGTAACTTTGCCACACTATAATAAAGATCAAGAATACCAACGCAATTTTGCTGGAGTTCTTGATATATCACTAGAGCATACTGATATCCCTGTGCAGGGGGCATCTGTATGTGGTCAATCTGGATCCTTTGAAAGGCGTAGAGAGGTTTTGGTGAACACTTGACAGGGACTTTTTCCATTTTTCCGGGGTTGCATCTGGCACAGACCATGCAGCTGCTTGCATATCGGGAAGTGTACATGGAGATGGCTGGAGCCATGACGATGGAGGATATGAGGTTATTCATGGCTTCCTTCCTGAGATGAGTAGGGCCATGTGCCCACGCCATAGTCACAGTATAAAGACTTCGGAGTAGGCATATTAGATGCCCAAGCTTCCATATGTAATCATCATTTGAGTCTGGTCCCGCTCCCTTCCTACTCCATTCAGACATTTCTTCATCTGATGCTTCATTCTGTCAGTTCTGGCATTACCTTGGGTCTCTGGAGTATTTGGTTTTGAGTGTGCCTTGACCTTAAGTATGGACATTTGCTTAGGGAGTGTCAGGGCCTCCATGAGCACTTGCACAGCTTCAGCATGTTTTACAGGAGTTCCACTGGCAGTGATAACACTGCGGCTCCTCCAGATGGGGCCAAAATCATGAGCTACTCCAAAAGCGTATCTGGAATCCGTGTATATGTTGGCAGTCTTCGCCTCAGCCATCTTGCAGGCCTCAGTGAGGGCTATCAGTTCAGCTTCCTGGGCAGACTTGTCCAGAGAAAGAGGAGAGGCTTGTAGCACATCCTGTAAGGAGGTAACCGCATATCCAGTACAATATTTGCCTTGTTCATCTCCATATCGAGATCTATCCACAAACAGATTGAGATCAGGATTGTCCAGTAGTGTTTCAGTCACGTTCGGGAGAGGCTCAGTCTCTTGCTTAATCAGCTACAGGCAATCATGGTAATCTCCAGAGTAAAAAGCATCATCAGAATAAACATCTCCCTTCTCAACAATCCGCCCTTGAGGAGAAGGAAGGAGGGAAGCAGGGTTGAGGACATGACACCTTCAGATAGTCACAGTGTCCGGAAAAAGAAGAAAACACTGCATACGAAGGTGTCTAGCAGCTGAGAGATGTTTGGGGTGTTTGCTGGAGAATTGCAGAAATGTCATGGGGGGCCAAAATCTGCAAAGAGTAACCCAGGACAATATCGGAAGTCTTGTCCAGAAGAAGATGCAGGTGTGAATAGCATGTTTGCAGGAAGGGGTCCCCTGAGCAACTGGATCCAAGCGGGCTGAGTAGTAGGCCAGAGCCCATTTCTACCTCCGTGGTTTTGGGTAAGGACCTCTGTGGCATGCCCCTGACATTCCATGACATACAGTCTGAAAGGCAGGTTGTAATTAGGCAGTCCTAAGGCAGGAGATGAAGAAGCCACTGCCTTCAACTGATTAAAGCAGAGTTTAGTGTCCTCTGTCAGATAGAATGGAGTGTGCGGTATGCAGTCTTGCAGCGGTTGCATGAGGATTGAAGCATCTTTGATCCAAGGGCTGCAGTATGAGATGAGGCCTAGGAAGGCCTGCAACTGTTTTGAGGTAGTTGGTTCTTGGATCTGCAAGATAGCCTTTTTCCTCTTTTCTGTGAGGTGCTTTGCACCAGGACTAAGGCAGTGTCTGAGACACCCTACTTTTGATTGACACCACTGGATTTTGTCTTTGGAAACCTTGCATCCCTGATCTGACAGGAAAAGGAGCAAAGAAAGCGAGGCATCTGAACTCACACAGGCGTCCTGTGCACAGACTAAGAGATCATCCACATACTGCAGCAGGACAACATCGTCATGAACTTGCTTCTAATCTTCCAAGATTGAAGACATGGCTTTACTAAACTGGGATGGGCTATTTTGAGCTCTTTGCGGCATGACTGTCCAGGTATACTGTGATCCTGCATTGGTAAAGGCAAAAAGGTATTGACATTCGAGGTGTAAAGGTATAGAGAAAAAGGCATTTGCTAAGTCAATGACTGTAAAGGCCGCTGCATCCGGTGGTACTGCAGAGAGCAGAGTGTGAGGGTTTGGTACAATCGGAGTTTCCAAGACGGTTGCTTCATTCACAGCCCGAAGATCATGAAACATCCTGTAAGTGTCAGGTTGTCCTTTTTTACTTTTCTTCCTCACTGGGAAAAGAGGCGTGTTACATGGAGAAGTGGTGTGAATTATGGCACCAGCTTTTTAGAAAGCCCGTAACTGTAGAGTGACAGCGTCCATCTGCGCTACAGACAGAGAATACTGCGGTTTGCGAGGGAGAACAGCACCTGGTTTCATGTGTACCTTCACAGGCTGCACCCGAAGCCTGCCTACATCCTGTGGTCCTTTTGCCCACAGCGTCTCGGGTATGACAGATAAAACAGCAGCTGGAAGTGAACCTTCAGGCAGACAGTCTTCTAGGGACATAAGAGCGTCCAACATGACTGTCTCTTCTGGTTTAAGGGGAGTGGAAAGGGTGACTGTACCATCGGACTAAAACTGTATGGTGGCTTTCATTTTCTGTAACGGATCTGCATCCAAAAGGTTAAGTGGACACGTGGAGGAGACTACAAACTGTGAAAGAAATTCATTGGACTGCTGCAGTCCAAAAGAAACACTGAGTGGTTTTGTTAAGGGAGAGGATCGTGCACAGCCATTAATGCCGATGCACTGCACAGTAATGTTGTCCAGGATGGAGGGGTCGGGGATCTCATCACCTCGGATTACACTTATGGCTGAACCAGAATCCACAAGAAAAGTGTTTACGTCTCCCCCTATCTGCAGCTGCACTGTAGGTGCAGGTCCACATTGGGGAGAGAGGAGGGCCATGGTGGGGTTGGCTCCTCCGAAATGTGGATCTGGCTTGCCCCTCTCCTAGGGGGCGTGGTACCCCTCCCTGTTGCAGTAGAGAAGGAGGGGAGCAGGGGGAGCCCATGTAGACACACTGGGTGGACCCCTTCTTCCCCGCTGAGGGGGGTTATGCGGGCACTCTCTTCTGAAATGTCCGGGCTGGCCACACCCGTAGCAGGGATGAACAGGTCTGGTATCTCCCCCTGGGCGTGGGGGTACCCCTCGGCTGAGAGCATTAAGCTAGCTTTGGGAGCTGTCTCTATGCCCTTAGCCACTAAGGTTAACGTGTCAAGAGAAACTGTACGATACTCTGGATGAGCAGTCTTTAGAGATTTTTGGATATGAGGCTTTAATCCATCAGCAAAGGCACTAGACAGAATTCTGTTTTGCACTGGGTCCTGTTTAGAGAACCCCAGGTCCTTAAGCATTTGCTCCATTCCGTTTGCAAATTATTTCCACTGACTCTGCCTTATCTTGTTTCATATCCTGAAATTGGATAGCCTGATCGGCTAGTCTGGTCCTAGCCAAAGTCTGTAATAATTCACAGAAGTGCACTCCAGATTAGTATGTTTTTTGGTATACTTCATCCCTATTGTTCGGGGCTGGCAGCTTCTTAGCCATAGTTGGCCAAAAAGAATACCCTGCCTTAATTTGAGTAAGTCCAGAGAGGTCTCGCCATGTGGCCGAATGCGTTTTTCCGAATCTGTTCCAATGCCCTATAGAAGGGCATGGGATTTTGTTTGGGGTCGGGGAGAGAGTTCACCAGATTGGTGGCCTGTATGGGATTGAAAGTCATGTATCTCCCCTGATGACTAATTTCAGGGGGAGGCTTAGGGGTCTGAACAGGACTTCTATTTGCCCAGCTAACCTGGCCACCTCCAGGTCTCTTTCTCTCTCTCTCCATCCGCCCTCCCTCTCTGCACTCCACACCACCTCTGCCTCTCCACTCTCCACTGCTTCTGGCAGGTGCATGAAGGAAGGGAGGCTAACAGGAGTGCTGACTGCTGGGTTTTGTGAAGGTTTCATCTCTTCCTCCTTCTGCTGCTCTTTCTGTCCCCGTGTCTCCACTCCCATCATGATTTTGGTTGCCACCCGTACGGGAATGACCCGGACTGTCCGGGTTGGTAATCCTGTGCCCGGGTACAAGAATTTCCCAGACCTGGACACAGCGATCAACTGTAAATGATGCGATGCTAGCGCAGGGTGGCGGACTTCGGACACGCCCACCTTCCCTCCCTCCAGTTCGGGTTTGCCTTAAAGAAAAGGTGGCAACTCTAATCATGATGGTCACATTCAAGGGATTTAGGGGTGCAGTAGAATGGGCAACCTGACCCCCTGACTAGGGTTGAGCGAACCCGAACTTTAGGATTTTTGGACCCCGACTGTAAAAGTTCAGAAATTGCAGAGCAGCCAATCAACAAGCGTTTAACTGTGTGCCCTTAGAAGCCATCACAGCCATGCCTACTAATGGCATGGCTATGATTGACCAGTGCAGCATGTGACCCAGCCTCATAGCGCTGCACGTCACTCTGCTGTGCTTAGTGTAGGGATAGGATGCTGCTGTGAGGGAGAGAATAGGACAGAATCTTTAATCAGACATCCAATTTAACTCAGCGATCTACATAGATTTTGTTGTGTGGGTGCAGTGCGCAATCTTTTTACCCTGTCCTGAGCCCAGTGACAGAGAAAAATAACTTTAAGGCCTCATGCACACGACCGTTTTTTTTTTAAGGTCCGCAAAAATGGGGTCCGTAGGTCCGTGACCGTTTTTTCGTCCGTGGGTCTTCCTTGTTCTTTGGAGGATCCACGGACATGAAAAATGAAAAAAAAATCTAAGTCAAGTTTGCCATTGAAATGATAGGAAAAAACGGACACGGATGACAATCTTGTGTGCATCCGTGATTTTTCACAGACCCATTGACTTGAATGGGTCCGTGAACCGTTGGCCGTGAAAAAAATAGGACAGGTCATATTTTTTTCACGGCCAGGAAAAACGGATCACGGATGCGGCTGCCAAACGGTGCATTTTCCGATTTTTTTCCACGGACCCATTGAAAGTCAATGGGTCCGTGAAAAAAAACTGAAAACGGCACAACGGCCACGGATGCACACAACGGTCGTGTGCATGAGGCCTTATCCGTCTGTTAGGTGGGCGGCGGCGGCCATTTTATGCAAGCTCAGTGCACCAGCACTGCATATGTGCTTTTGTGACATTCAAATCCAAGCTTGAAATACTGCAATAATAATCTGGTTTAAAAAAAAAATAATACATTTTTTTGGCAATATCCTACATCTGGTGCCTTTGTAGCATTAGTCAGTCAGCATTAGAAATACCGCTATCATTTTCTGGGTTTTAAAAAACACCCTTTTTGGGCAAAATCGTTAATTTCTAACGATAATTTGTTTTCCCTTAGTCCTAACAGCAGCACAGATGGGGTTAACTGCCCCCCTGTGAACTGGTAGGACCGGCAGAATTTTTAATGAGCCCAAGAACCAATAAGCGATCTTCAGCTCCCTGAAAGGAAGGAGATCGCCCCCAAGGCCCACCGTGTCTTTAACAAGCATAATGTACCTAGGGTGGGAAATTTGTGTGCTGCTGTTAGGACTAAGGGAAAACAAATTATCGTTAGAAATTAACGATTCCCTTACGTCCTACCAGCAGCACAGATGGGGAGATAGCAAGAAGAATCCTCTAGGGAGGGTCCTCATGCCTGGCAGAACTAAGAACTGTCTGCCCAAAGGCCGAAAACTCTGCCACCCTAGCATCTATCCTATAATGGGAGATGAAGGTTGACTCAGAGCTCCAGGAAGCCGCCTTACAGATCAACTCTAAGGGGAGAAGACTTCTCTCCGCAACAGAGGTGGAGACAGCCCTAGTAGAATGGGCTCTCACAAACTCCGGAGGATCTAAAGATTGGGAGACGAAAGCCTCCCTAATGGCTTCCTTGATCCAGCGACTAATGGTAGCTTTAGACGCTTTACGGCCTTTAGACTTACCGGCAAACAGGATGAGGAGATTCTCATCTATCCTGAACTCTCTGGATCTATCCACATAGACCTGGAGGCACCTCGAAATATCCAGCGGATGTCTGGCTGGAGTATCAGAGGAGGACGCTGAAAACAAAACTGGTAAAGAGATTACCTGGTTAATATTTTGGAAGGTTGGAACCTTAGGTCTGAAGTAAGGTAAAAACTTCAGGAGTACTCTGTCCTGCAAGAAGATGATGTAAGGATGAATTGCAGAAAAAGCCTGTAGTTCAGAGATCCTCTTGGCTGAAGCCACAGCCAGAAGAAAAACCACCTTTAAGGTTAAAAATCTTAATTCTACCTCCTCCAATGGCTCAAAGGGGGGAGATGCTAACCCCTTGAGCACTACTGAAAGATCCCACTGGGGAATAGGTTTCAGTATAGTAGGCTTTAGTCTTTCAGCTCCCTTCAGGAAGCGTTTGATGAGTGGGTCCCGAGAATGCGGCCTGTTAAGGCAGGCCGAGATGGCACATATCTGAACTCTCAAGGTAGCTGGAGAGAGACCTTTATCAAGTCCATCTTGAAGGAATTGTAAAATCGCAGGAAGGGGCGGATCTGCAGACGACACCTGTTTGGAATCGCACCATGACATGAAGATTCTCATGATTCTGGAGTAGGCCTTCTTCGTAGACTCTGCTCTGGAATGCGACAAAGTTCTAAGGACCGACTCGGAAAGCCTTCTATGTTGGGAAGGGAGTGATCAACCTCCAGGCTGTCAGGTTGAACCTGTGCAGATCTGGGCAGAGATGCGTGTCCCACGACACCAGGGTCTGCTCCGGGGGGGGAGTCTCTAGTATTGTCCCCGACTCATCTGAATGAGCTGGGTAAACCAGGATCTCCTGGGCCAGAACGGTATGATGACTATTACCGAGGCCTGATCCTGACGAATTTTCGTCAATACCCTCAGTATCATGGAAAACGGAGGGAAGATGTAAGCCAGCCTGAACCTCCACGGTATCGACAGAGCATCTATCGCCAGGGGGTTGTCTTCCCTGTACAGGGAACAGAACCTCAGCACCTTGGCGTTGAACCTGGTCGCCATGAGATCCACCTCTGGCATACCCCATCTGTGAACTAACTGCCTGAAGATCTCCGGATGCAGAGACCACTCCATGGTCGGTAATCCTCGACTTAAGCGGTCCGCGATCATATTGATGGAGCCTCGAATATGAGTGGCAGATAGATGGGAAAGGTTCATCTCTGCCCACCGAAGAATTACCCCGATCTCTGACAGAAGGGGCAATGATCTTGTGCCTCCCTGCTTGTTTATGTAAAGAACTGCAGTCATATTGTGTGACTGGACTTTCACAGCTTTGCCCCGGATCTGAGGGGCGAAGTGAAGGAGCGCTAGCCGGATAGCTCGTATCTCGCAAAGATTGGAAGAGAGACGCCGCTCCAGAGGAGACCAAGATCCCTGCACTGGGGATCCGTCCAGGTGAGCGCCCCAGCCTACAAGGGACGCGTCTGTAGTCAATATGAGCCAAACTGGTTGGGTCATAGACTTCCCTGCTGGCAGATGGAACCACCATCTGAGGGAATTCCGGGTTTGACTGGACAGGGAGCACAGGGAATCTAGCCCCGCAGGGCTGCTGTTCCATAAATCTAAGACCTCCGACTGAAGAGGACGGAGGTGCCATAGCGCCCAAGGGACTGCGTCCGCAGCCGCTGACATGAGCCCCAGCATCTTCATGAGAGTTCGGATGGAGACTCGACGAGGGACGTAAAGGACCCTTGCCAGGTCCTGAGTCCGCGCTCTCCTTTCTAGAGTCAACTGGAGGGACATCTCCACAGAGTCGACCACGAATCCTAAATAATGGATTGAAGTCGATGGGCTCACATTCAACTTCTGCCATTTGATAATCCAGCCCAGGCGGAGGAGAAAGGAGATTGCGATCTGAAGATGGTGGGTAAGGATCGGAACTGAAGAGGCTATGAAAAGCAAATCGTCCAGATAAGGAACAATAGTCAGTCCTTGAAGTCTCAAAGCTGCCACTACCGACACCACCACCTTGGTGAAGATACGGGGGGCAGAAGAGATTCCGAAGGGAAGAGCGGCAAACTGAAAATGCCTGCGAACCCCTGAAATCTGGACCGCGATCCTGAGGAACTTCCGGGAGGCGGGATGGATCGGGATGTGGAGGTAAGCATCCTTGAGGTCCAGAGTAGCCATGACGTCCCCCGGATTGAGGATATGGCTGACTGACCTTATGGTTTCCATTTGAAACCTGGTTTTCCTTACAAATCGATTGAGAAATCTCAAGTCGATGATCATTCGGAGATCTCCCGTCTTCTTGGGAACCAGGAATACTGGAGAATAGATCCCTAGGCCTCTCTCCCTTGCCGGTACCTCCTCCAGAAAATCTAGAGGAGTCACGGCAGGGGCAGGAGGATTTAACCAAGAGCCTCTGGGAGGCCCATAGTCAGGAGGCTTTTGCCTCCCTGGTGGGTTTGCGGGGGCGTCTCGAGGGTCTACGAGACGGCCCCCCCCCCAATCTCTACGCCTAGCCTGCTTCCCTGAACGGCCTCCGCGCTCCTGTCTGGTGCGTTCCCAAAAGGGCTGCTGGGGAAGACTCTTCCCTTTTTTGTCGGAGAGTCCCTCCATAATCTTATCTAGCTCAGACCCAAATAGCCTATCTGGCTCGAAGGGGAGCCCGCATAAATTAAACTTGGACACGTTGTCCGCATTCCAAGGTTTCAGCCATAGTGGTCTACGGGCGGCTGAAACCAGGGCCATTGTTTTAGCTGCCAGCTTTAATTGCATCTGAGCGGAATCGCACAGAAAATCCATGGCCAAGTTGACTGATTTGAACGCGGTCAAGATATCATCCCGGGAAACGCTCTGGTCAACGTCTGTCTGAATTTGGTTCAGCCTGGAGCGTAGGAAGGAGGCAACTTCAGTGGCCGCAATGGATGTTGAGGCGGAGGCAGCGGCCGCCGCGTAACCCCTTCTTAGGGTGCACTCTGCTCTCCGATCTAGAGGGTCCTGCAGACTAGACCCATCGTCTGCAGGGACCAGAGTGCGCCTGGACAACTTGGCTATCGCCATGTCCACCTTGGGAATGGAACCTCACGATTCCATCAAGGGTTTGGCCATCGGGTACATAAGTTTAAATTTCCTGGTGAGGACTGGACCTTTCTCAGGCTTTCTCCACTCTGTGCGCATCACAGAGAGAAGGGTCTCATCCGCCCTAAAGACACGCTGTGTCCGGCCGGCGGGATCGGAGGACTCCCCCATGTCAACATCATGGTCCCCCGACCTGATGGACTTCAGCAACTTCTGTGTCTTCTCTGGTGGAAAAAAACAAGAAGTTAGTTCCTCTTTTTCAGAGGATGACCCCACCGAACAGGGGGTGGGTCTCTTGACCGGCGCAGCCACTTCCATAGGAGCCTGGAAGGATCCTGGTAGCCTCTCATTAAGTAGACGCACAACTCCCTTTATGGAATCGTCCACATAGGTCTTGGTCCACTGGAACATCTCCTGCATCGTGGGTTCCGTGGTTGTTTGTGTGCGACAACTTTCACACCTGGAGTAAGGGCAGTTGTCGTCCAAGGGTGTGTTACAGTCGTAACAGGCCAAGTGCTTTCTCTTGGCCCCAGACTTCCGCTGTTGATCCGAATCCCTAGGGGAAGCCATCACTGTAACAGAAAAAACACAGGTCATAAATCCAACAAAAAAACACACAAAGGTGCAAAGAGACCATATGGACGCCCACCAGCACTTGAAGAAAATAGAGCTTGAAAAAATACACAATAGCAAATGAGAATATGCCAAGCGCAGGGGACTCTGGAGCTAGCTTGTCAAAGCAACGCAACCAGAGACTGAATGACAGGCTCTGGGAGATTAAGAAGGGGAAGCTCCGCCCTTGGGTGGGATTCCCACTGAGACTAAGCCCAGAATTCTGCACTCTAATGGAGCCTAATATAGGCTCAAAAACCTTCCCCCCACTCTCTTAACAATCCTGCAATGCAGGATGTCCCCTAGGAGGAAAGAAACAGCTGTGCGGTGAGGAGAAAAAATCACTGCCGCCAGAACGAGGAACCGGAAGTGACGTTGCGCACATGCGCGTCACTTCCGGAAGATGGCGGCGCCCACGGCGCCGATACGAGCGGCTCTTGAGAACAGAAGGGGCACCGCTGTGCCTCCGAAAAACAGCGTCGGAGGAAGAGGGGGGAAGGAACACCTCCCCCCGAGGTACAACTATAGAATCTAGCACAATAAGCTAGAAAAAAAGGCCAAGGCAAAAAGGGCCAATCTCTAGGTTAGAGAGATCCCTTCCATGCACACTTCAGCTCCCCAAAAGGGAGCCTCATCGCCAGTCCACCTGTCCAAAGGACAGAAAAAAACACGGTGGGCTGGGGGGCGATCTCCTTCCTTTCAGGGAGCTGAAGATCGCTTATCGGTTCTTGGGCTCATTAAAAATTCTGCCGGTCCTACCAGTCCACAGGGGGCAGTTAACCCCATCTGTGCTGCTGGTAGGACGTAAGGGAATATACAATTTTACAGCCCTTGCTGCATCTGCACATGTGAAATTCAAGCGTTATATACTGCTGTCATATTCTGTTAGTAAAAAAAAAACACCCTTTTTGGGCAAAATACTTAATATTGCAGCCTTAGCTGCATCTCTTATTGTTAAAAACAAGCTTGAAATAATTCAATGATTTTCTGGCTTTGAAAAAACACCAATTTTTGGCAATAACTTTCATTTTGGGCCTCTGCCGCATTAGTCAGTATGAAATGTAAGCTAGAAATACAGCTATAATTTTCTTGGTTTTAAAAAAACACCCTTTTTGGGCAAAATACTTAATATTGCAGCCTTTGCTGCAATATTGTCACTGTAAGATACACACTTTAGATACTGTTGTTCTATTCTGCTATTAGAAAAACACCCATTTTGGGCAAAAATCTTAAATTGCGGCCTAGTCTGCATCTGTATGTGTGAGATACACCCTTTAGATAGTGTTGTTCTATTCTACTATTAAAAAACACCCATTTAGGGCAAGATCCTAAATTTGAGAAATATGAGGAGAGCGTGAAATAGGGGATGTGGCCCCGGTCGTGGTGCTGCTCGTAGAGCTCCTGTTGCAGGGAAAGGAGGTGGTCGATCTGTGCCAGCTACACGCACAAGTGAAACACCTTCCTCAGGTGCGAGTAGGTGACAGAACCTGCAGCGGTATTTGGTCGGGCCTAATGCGGCTCTATGAATGGTGAGGCCAGAACAAGTACAGGCGATAGTAGATTTTCAGTTCCTTCACATTGTCTCCCACCCAGTCTCTTGCTGAAAGATCAGAGTTTGCACCTGCAGCCGATGTCCATCAGTCTTTCACCTCACCCCCTTGCAAATCAGCCAAGCAGACTGAGCCTCAAGTCATGCAGCAGTCTCTTCTGCTTTTTGATGACTCTGTTAGCAGGGTTTCCCAGGGCCATCCTCCTAGCCCTGCCCCAGAAGTGGAAGAGACTGAGTGCACCGATGCCCAACCACTTATGTTTCAAGATGAGTACATGGGAGGACCATCGCAGCACTTCTCGGATGATGACTAAACACAGGTGCCAACTGCTGGGACTTTCGAAAGTGTGCAGACCGACAAAGAGGACAGGGATGAAGACTGGATGGAAGATGATGTGGAGAACGATGATGGAATCAAGGTCATGCGAGTGACCTGTGTAGTTCGTAGGAAGATGCCATGGTCGCACAGAGCCACCCAGAGCCAGCACAGCAGAAGAGGGAGCAGGGTGCAAAAGCGGAGCGACCGTCCCCTGGACAGTACGCCTGCTACTGCCCACCGCAGCAAGGAACTGGGCACACCCAAGCCAGCTCCAAGGAGTTCCCTGGCATGGCAGTTCTTCAGACAATGTGCTGACGACAAGACACGAGTGGTTTGCACGCTGTGCAATCAGAGCCTGAAGCGAGGCATAAACGTTCTCAACCTGAGCACAACCTGCATGACCAGGCATCTAAGTGCAAAACATGAGCTGCAGTGAAGTAGACATCAAAAACCAAGAAAGGTCTCTGGCTCCTCCTGCTTCCTCTTCTGCTGCAGTCTCGGCCACCTGCCACCCCGCAAACAGAGGATCTGTCAGCAACAGCACCACCTGGGTCACCAAGCATCTCCACAATGTCCCACGGAAGCGTTCAGCTCTCCATCTCCCAAACACTGGAGCGGAAGAGGAAGTACCCCCTTAACCACCCGCGATCCCTGGCCCTGAATGTCAGCATTTCAAAATCACTGGCCTTTGAAATGCTGTCATTCCGTCTGGTGGAGACAGAGAGTTTTAAAAGCCTTATGGCAGTGCCTGTCCCACAGTACGTAGTGCCCAGCCGCCACTACTTTTCCAGGCGTGCCATTCCTTCCCTGCACACCCAAGTGGGGGACAAAATCAGGTGTGCACTGCGCAACGCCATCTGTGGCAAGGTGCACCTCACTACGGATACGTGGACCAGTAAATGTGGTCAGGGCCATTATATCTCCATAACAGCACACTGGGTAAATGCAGTGGCGGCTGGGACTGACGCGGATAGCAGTTTGCCACATGTCCTTCCACCACCGAGGATTGCAGGGCGCTGCAGTTTGCCTCCTGTTGCTTCCTCCTACTACTCTGCTTCCTCATCCTCTATTGGCTCCTTATCCGAAAACACCTTCACCACCAACTTCAGCACAGCCAGGGGTAAACGACAGCAGGCAGTTTTAAAACTTATCTGTTTGGGGGACAAACCCCACACTGCGCAGGAGCTGTGGATGGGCCTTGAACAACAGACCGATGAGTAGTTGCTGCCAGTGAGCTTCAAGCCCGTCCTGGTGCTGTGCGATAATGGGCGAAATCTCGTAGCAGCTCTGGGACTAGCCGGTTTGACGCACATCCCTTGCTGGCTGGTGCAGAGATTCCTTGATAATTACCCCGATATGTGCGCGCTTTCGGCGTTCTCACCCTGTTGCTGCTCGCTTATCATATGCGACGTGCCGACTGTTGGAGTCTGAACATTGTTTCATGTTGTGTTAAACATTGCTTGTTTTTTTTTCCCTGTATGCCTATGTATTTGAAGCATTGAGCTTGACCACCAGATGTCACTATACACAAATACTCTATCACAGTGTTCTATGTGTTGACTATCTGTTATAGAATTTTCCTGTTCTCTATGGTTGTTGTTCTTCTATATCTCCTGTACTAACGTGAGCACCATGCTCTCTGCTGTAAGTCTCTTCAATACAAATGAATCCTGGTAAACTACAGCCATCCATATGTCTGATTATTCTCTGCATCATCCGCACCAGTCAACAAAGGTTATGGGCTCAGACAATGTGAATCATCAGACAGTCGGAACAGAGGCCTAGTCTTCATCTGCACAACATCTTTGATCAAGCTGCGGAGGAAATCTGCTCGGAATACGAGCAAGGTACATTAATCATGGCTAGCAGCGGGGTTCTTAAACTGGGGATCACTAAGCTAAATAGTGACAACTACCAGATGTGGAAGTTCAAGATGGAGATGTTGCTGAGCAAAGATAACACATGGGATGTCCTCAACACAGACGCGCCGGATGTAGACAACCAGGAGTGGGATAAGAAAAACAGACAGGCAAGAGCCACAATAGCCCTACTGGTAGAAGATGAACAGCGTATCCACATAAAAGGGAAAAATACTGCCAAAGGTATGTGGAATGCACTCCGTAGATTACATGCGAGCTCAAGCTTAAACAACAAGTTATATTTGCTAAGGAAGCTGTATCAGTCAAAAGTGACTCCAGAAGGGGATATGCAAGAACATATAAGAAGCGTGCTGGAGATTGTTGCACAACTCAGGGACCTCGGAGAGGAGATCAAAGATAACCATGTGACAGCAATACTTTTATGCAGCCTGCCAGAGTCATACAACCCTCTTATTAATGCATTAGAGACAAGATCTGAATCAGAACTCACATTACAGTTGTTGAAATCTCGACTTTCCGATGAATACAAGAGCAGAAAGGAGCAAACTTCTCACAGGCAAGAGAGAGATACAGGAGCAGCACTTAAAGCGACAGACACTAAGATGCCATTCTGGAAGGCCAAACTATGTTTCCGGTGTAACAGGGCTGGGCATTTCAAGCGCGACTGTCCATTGTGGAGGAATGAGCAGAGGGAGAAAGATCCCAATCAGGCACTCATAACCATGATGAAAGGCAATGAAAAAAGCAGCGTGGCACGGAACTTTTAAAGTGACAGATGCTGTCACTAACCATAAATGGTATATAGACTCCGGAGCAACAAGTCACTTGACTAACGATAGAGAATTCTTCATAGAGCTCAATCCAGACAAGAAAGAAACCATATATCTTGCAGACGAGAGTTGCACAACTGCTGAAGGAACAGGATATGGAATAGTCACTTGTAAAAATGAGGATGGACAAGTGTTAAAAACAGTGACTTAACAGAAGACATCTACATGGAGCAACCAGAAGGCTTTGTAGACCCACAAAAGCTAGAACAGGTGTGTTAAACTTAAGAAGGGGATCTATGGGCTCAAGCAAGCAGCCAGAGCATGGAACATGAAGATTAATGAGGCGCTTTTGAGAAAATCCTTTTAGGGAAGCAAGGCCGATCCCTGCCTATACACCAAGAAACTAAATGGTAGGTGGATTTTTGTACTTATTTATGTAGATGATCTGTTACTATGTTATGAGCAAGAAGGGGATTGTTCCAGACTGCTGGAAGTCTTAAACATGGACTTTGAAACAAAAGATCTAACCCCTTGCAAAATGGCTCACAATTCAGAAAGGCAATGGGGAAGTTACTATACCTTGCTACAGTGGCAAGTCCTGACATAGCCATAGCAGTGGGTTTCTTATGCAGAAAAGTATCCCAGGCAACGCAGGTGGACTGGAACGCAGCAAAAAGGATCATACGCTATTTGAAGGGAACAATAGACTTTAAACTGAAACTTTCATCAACAGGGAAAAGTGGTCTGACTGGATATGTGGATGCAGACTGGGCAGGTGACCCCTGTGATCGGAAATACACCAGTGGACACCTGTTTCTATTCAAAGACGGGCTGATCAGCTGGACCACTAGAAAACAGTCCACAGTGACACTGTCCTCCACTGAAGCAGAATATGTGGCACCATCACAAGCAGGGCAAGAGGTAATCTGGTTGAGACAATTGCTGGAAGATCTAGATCAGAACCAGACAGAGTCCACACCAATCTATGAGGACAATCAAGGATGTATAGCACTCGCACAGACAGAGCGGATAAACCCGAGAACCAAACACATAGACGTGAGATATCACTTCTTAAGAGACTTGCAAGAGCAAGGACAGATGGATCTACGATATTGTCCCACTGAGGAAATGTTAACAGACATATGGATCTAACAAGAAGAATCGGTTTGTCTAATTAAGCACTTAACAATGAGAAGGGGTGTTGGAGACTGAACATTGTTTCATGCTGTGTTATACATTGCTTTGTTTATTTCCCTGTATGCCTATGTATTTAGCTTGACCACCAGATGTCACTATACACAAATACTCTATCACAGTGTTCTATGTGTTGACTATCTGTTATAGCATTTTTCTGTTCTACATGGTTGTTGTTCTTCTATATCTCCTGTGCTAACGTGAGCATCCATGCTCTCTGCTGTAAGTCTCTTCAATACAAATGAATCCTGGTAAACTACAGCCATCCATATATGTCTGATTATTCTCTGCATCATCTGCACCAGTCAACACAGACAAGGTGGAACTCCACCTTGCACATGCTGGCCAGACTGTGCGAGCAGCAGCAGGCAATAGTGGAGTTTCAGCTGCAGCACGCACAGGTGAGTCGCTCTGCAGAACAGCACCACTTCACCACCAATGACTGGGCCTCCATGCGAGACCTGTGTTGTGCTGTTTTGAGTACTCCACCAACATGGCCAGTGATGATAACGCCATTCTCAGCGTTACTATGCCACTTCTATGCCTCCTTGAAAAAACTCTGCTGGCGGTGATGGAAGAGGATGTGGCACAGGAGGAGGAAGAGGGATCATTTCATAGGTTTTCCGGCCAGTCATTCCCAAGTGGCTCCGAGGGTGGGTTCCTGCACCCACAAACGCCAGGTACACAATTGTCCAGCAAGGGCACAGTTCTGGAGGATGACAAGGTGGAGCATGAGGAGGAGGAGATGGAGGAGGAGGAACCATGTTCACAGCAGGGTGGCACCCAGAACAGCTCATGGCCATCACTGGTGCGTGGCTGTGGGGATACAGAGGACACAGACGATACACCTCCCACAAAGGACAGCTTTTCGTTGCCTCTGGCATCCCGGCACACATGATCAATTACATGCTACAGTGTCTCAGCAACGACCGCCGAGTTGCCCACATTCTAACGTGTGCTGATTACTGGGTGGCCACACTGCTGGGTCCTTAATTCCCTCACTGGAGCGAGATCATAAGATGCGCAAGTACAACTGATGCACGCTGGTAGACGCACCGCTGGTGGCATTCCCACCTGACAGCGGGGGCACAGTGGAAGCACAAGGCGAAGGCAGAGGAGGAGGAAGAGGTCGCCAACGCAGCTGGGGCACCGCCAGCACCTCAGAAGGCAGGGTTGGCATGGTTGAAATGTGGAAAAGCTTTGTCAGCCCACCACAACAACCAGCACCACCAGCTGATATGGAACGTCTTAGCAGGAGGCAACATTTCACCAACATGGTGGAGCAGTATGTGTGCACATGCCTACACGTACTGAATGACAGGTCTGCCCCCTTCAACTTCTGGGTCTCCAAATTGAGCACATGAGCTTGTCCTTTACGCCTCGGAGGTGCTGGCCTGCCCTGCAGCCAGTGTGTTATCTGAACGTGTGTTTAGCATGGCAGGGGGCGTTATCACATTTTCGGGTGAAATTCACAAATTTTGGGCTGTGATATACCCCTGCTCTACCTAGTTGACAGCCTAATAAATGTCACAAAATTTTCTGTTACATTCTTTGACATTTTACAATTTTTGCCTTGAATAAACCCCTGCTCTGCATAGGTGACAGGGACTGAATTTTTTTTAAAATAATCTGTTCCATTGGTGGGTGACATTAACCCATTTCTGGCGATAAAAAAACACTGCTCTGCATAGGTGACAGGGACCTAAATTTCTAAAATTTGTCTTTAATTGGCCCTTTCATTCGATACTTCTGCTTCAGTAATTTGTCCCACATTTCCGCTTCATCCCATTGCAGCCATTGACCTCCCTTTCTCACGCTCCCTCTCCGGTGTGGAACCCTGATTCGCCGATAACCATGATCAACATGGTAGGCTCAGAAAAGAACATCGAATGTTGATAGAGAAGATATCCAAATGGATCTTGGACTTCACAGGGATGTGCGATCAGGCAGAAGTTATCTAGAATCAACAAAACGGCAGCAGGGCCTCTCTTGGCTAACGTTTCCAAATCCAAAATACCCCAGTGACATTCCCTATAATTTTGTATTAATCATTCCAATAACAGGGCATCTTAAAAGTTCTGTATTGTTATTTATCATCACTACCTCCCCCAAGTCGGGAGTGGGTAATTGCCGCGCACCTGCTCCTTAACTTGGAAGCTTATGCTTCAATACTTTATCCCACATTTCAGCTCAATTACATTTAATTTCATCCATTGACCTCCCTTGGATGTGGTATCCCTTTCTCAGGCTCCCTCTCTGGCCTGGAACCCTGAATACCCGCCACTCGTGATCACCATGGTAGGCGCATAAAAGAACATCAAAGTTGATAGAGAAGATATCCAATTGGATAGTGGGCATCACGGGGACGCGCGACATAGTGGAGCAGTATGTGTTCATACGCCTACACGTACTGAATGATGGGTCTGCCCCCTTCAACTTCTGGGTCTCCAAATTGGGCATATGCTTGGAGGTGCTGGCCTGCCCTGAAGCCAGTGTTTTGTCTGAACGTGTGTTTAGCACGACTGGAGGGTGTTATCACAGGTTATATTTCCCAATGTTTTGGGGTGTACCCTAATTTAAAAAAAATATTTAAAAATTAAAACCAAAAAGCATTGTAGGCTACCTCCTCCACCGTGGTATCCACATACACCGCCACCTCAACCTGCTAATCCATATGGACCTCATCCGCCTAGATCAAGATTATTATTTATTATTTTTACGTATTTTATGTTATTTAAAGTCATTTCCCTATCCAAATGTCACTGATGGTGTACAGGTAAACAGTAGAGAACATGAGAAGTAGACATTTCTCACTGATAAGCCATATGTCACGAATGGTGTTGCAAGCTGGAACTTATAAATAAACATCCGACTGGCTTGATCCCAAACTAAGGAGCATATGGGTGAGCTCTATAAAACCCCTAGAGCTCTCCCTGACTGTCTTTATGGTAGACAATTGCATGCCCACGTACCTTATACTATGTGACACCTGAAAACTCTATAATAGTGAGGGGACACGACCACCGGCTCCCTGCACATAATATGGACGGAGTCAGGGTCACCTACAATCAAGCCAGCAAGGAAACACAAATAAAGGAAACAGACTTATCTGAGGAATCGGGAGAAACAGTATCCAGCAGTGAACAACTCATCCAGGAAGAAGTATAAACCGCAAAGTGAGGCAGTATGGGAGGGAATATAAAGGGAGACAATCAGTGCAAATAGGTGACAGCTGGGAGAAGGAAAGGAGATGACAAAGTTTTACCAAAACAAAGAACGTCATGCAAGAGGTAGCGAAGAACGTCTAACAGACCTTCTCACAGAGCTGGCGGTGACACCATATTTGTTTTCAGAGCACTTGCTATGCTCTTACCTACATTTTGATGACATTTGCAGCCCTCTAGCCCTTTCCATGACATTTTTACAACCATTTTAGTGCTCAAAAGTTCGGGTCCCCATTGACTTCAACGGGGTTCGGGGGTCAAATTCGGGTCCGAACTCAAACTTTTTTGTGAAGTTCGGCCGAACCCGAACATCCAGGTGTCGTTCAACTCTACCCCCGACACGTAATATCTGCCATCTGGATTCAGCACAGGATACAAGAGGGTTACTGGCTGCAGCATTGTCCGTGTAGTCTGTCTGGCTGTGTCTTCACAGGGCTGCACTGTCTCATCAAATGTTAGCAACAGAGGGTCGGGGCAACTCGGAGTGGACTGTCTGTCACTCTGCTGTGGGGCTGGACAGGGCAGAGGACTGTCTGAATGGGAAGGGTTGTCTCTACGGCCCGGAGCTGGGTCGTCACAGAGGCCCTCTCACTTCTGGAAGGGTGGGGTCGGGAGGCTCCACAAGCAAGACATGTATCTCGGGCATCAGGATTCTGCTGACCACAATGTAAGCATGTCTATCCTGCTGGTCCCCTCACTGTCACCCCACTCGGTGGGTGGGGCCCCTCAGAGTGCAAATCACCAGATACTGCTCCACTGGCGCCATTATAGGGCGGCGGCACCCCACTTTGTCACATATAGACATACATTTTCAGACATTCATCTCATGTCTCTGATCTTCCGTTAACAGCCAGGCGGTCTGCGGTTCACTGCCAAGCTTGCGCAGCACTCAGTAAGCCTTCATCACACAATTTTCCACGGCACTGTGCCAAATCTTTCCTCCATATTACGGAGTTTAACTCTTTCATGACCACCAGCTATCTTCATCAGATTTTTGTAATGTTTGACATGCCTACTCCCCTCTTCTCGGGCTACCAGCTGATGAGCTCTATACTCGCCCTCGGGCAGTGACTGTGACTGCCCCATGGATTTAACACTTACAACCAATACAAAGCAGGCACCTTCTTTTTCACACTCCCAAGCAGGGCTCTCCCCTGTGCAGGCTATTAGCTATGAATTCCCTGGCTACCACGTCTAGCCTGCCAGTCCAGGACCGACCCTCTGCCACTCCAGGCAGATAATTTATAGTACTCCCCGGGCCACACCCTCCGTCACTAGGATAATTTAGTGGCCCCTAATTTGAGTCCCGCCCGGGCTACCCGGGGTCACACCCTCCGTCACTAGGACAGATAAATCAGTAACCCCTAAATCAAGCCCCGTCATGGAGCACCCCGGGGCTACACTCTCTGTCTTAACTGGACAGATAATTAAGTAGCCCCTAATGCGGCTCCGCCCCCTGTCAGGGGACATTTCTTGCTCTGCTTAACCGTTAACTGTGAAGGTGCCTGACACAAACCACACAGACAAAACACAAACACAGGAGAGCAAATTCTAAATATTGATCCTAGGAACTCAGAATTTTACATCAACCGAAGTTGCTACTACATACGTAACCTCAATAGCAGAACAGATTACCACTGCACAGTGGAGCACAGCAAGAGGCAGATGAGGTAACCAAGATTTTTCACCTTGTCTCTGAGGCTGCAGTCCTCCTCCTCAGGCGTGGTCCACGGTGCTCTGGGAACCCCAATCTTCGGCTAGCGACGTTACTTCTCCCGAGCCTCACGTATCAGGCGCCAACTGATAAAGATGCCCCTAATCAGGGCCGATCACGTTTGCTCTACTGCTCCAAATTAGTAGTAACCCAAGAGTTTTACGTGCACGTAAGAAAATAACTATGACACACACACACACACTGGAGTCAAAGCAAATTCTCATTTATTACAGGAAGTGCAGCAGTTTATAAAGCCATCAGAGGGGCATTCCCCCTGAGGCATGTGGCATTGTTACATTGGCTAACATATCAAAATAAGAAAAGAGATAGCACTTAGCATCTGTCCATTGTGCATTGTTGTACTAACTGTGGTATGTGAATATGTAAATATCTAGCTATAGGCGTTCTCTAACAGCAGAAAAAGCATATATGACATAGCAATGAGGCGTGTTCTTTTGGGTAGGATGGAGCCTTTGTGCTCTGGAGAAGATAAGGTGTTGTCTGAGAGCTAAAGTATGTGGGAGCTTTCTTAGCTAATTCAAAGAATGTAGTCCACATCTCTATCACCCACAATGTAATGTTATATACACAATGTAATGTTAGGGATGGAATATAAGGGCTACTCTCCCTGCATTGCAAACTGGTTGGAATAACAAAGCAATCAGATTGGATTTATACAGGAGACCTGCAGATATTTGGGTCAGATAACTCCTGCTGTCCGGTCATTTTTGGTCATCATTCTAATTACTGATCTTTTCAGGTCATATAAAACTTTCCACCTGACTTCTCCAACCGTCTGATGACTTCTACAATATTTATTTCACAGCTTGTTAATCTGGGTGAAGATCTGAACAATATTAATCCTACAGAGACATATGTGAGGGGCGATGAGCAGAGTACAGAGGACATTCCCACAGATAACCGCCCAGGTGAGTAGTGACCAGTAAGTAAAGTAGAGAGGTCTCTAAGATTCTGCTTATACAAAAAAAAAAAAAAGTGGATATATTGTGCAATGTGGGAATAATGATATTACAATTATTATTATTATTATTGATGAGTATATATGAAAGTATAAAGGAACAAACATATGGTAAATATCACATACGGAGAGACCTGTACACAATAACAGTTACTAATAATTGCTACTAATAGTAATAAAGTTACTCCTATGACCATTGGGAGATGCCATATGGAGTAGGAACACTAGATGTCTGCAGGAGTTCCTACCTTTAGATGGACACCCTCATCTTAGGGTGCCGTCCGACTCGGAAGTGTGACCATACACTTCATCTGAGTGCATTCGTCTGGGACCAACCAATTTCCCTGATAGAAAAAACACTAGTGAACAGGTGTAAGGAGTAATAAACTACAGTGTTGGAGAGTCCACCACTTATAGTTTAGACCCCAAATGGAAGAGAGCGCCAGGCCTTATTAACAGTGTAGTTAGAGTGGGAGTACCGTTGAACCGTGATAATTATCAAGAGCAGGAAAGGAAGCAATGTAGTAAAACCTGGATAATGGGTGCTCCAACGTGGAAGACCCTAAGTATACCCTGCTCCACAGGAAAGACCGTCTGACAGCCCAATTTAGAAGACAATGTGGTTGACAAAGATAGAGACTGATAAAAATGGAATGGAATTCATAAATGATGAAGTAAATATAAATATAAATATATATATATATATATATATATATATACATACATAAAAGAGATAAAATATCAAATAAATAATGATAATAATAGAGGTGAGGAATGCCCAATTCAGGACAAAATCACACTCTTAGAAACACTCACTTCACTGGGGGGGTGGTCACCAGGATAAGCATATGACACCTGTGACTTGAACCCCCCCGGCCAGGATCGTATGTAGAGTCGTAGTGATGAAGGCAGCAGGTAATCCGGTGCTTCTGATCAATCACCTTTATTGTAGAAAATGGCTCGACGCGTTTCGGGGACAATAGATCCCCTTCTTCAGGAGCATTACATAATAAAGGTGATTGATCAGAAGCACCGGATTACCTGCTGCCTTCATCACTACGACTCTACATACGATCCTGGCCGGGGGGGTTCAAGTCACAGGTGTCATATGCTTATCCTGGTGACCACCCCCCCAGTGAAGTGAGTGTTTCTAAGAGTGTGATTTTGTCCTGAATTGGGCATTCCTCACCTCTATTATTATCATTATTTATTTGATATTTTATCTCTTTTATGTATGTATATATATATATATATATATATATATATATTTATTTATTTATATTTATATTTACTTCATCATTTATGAATTCCATTCCATTTTTATCAGTCTCTATCTTTGTCAACCACATTGTCTTCTAAATTGGGCTGTCAGACGGTCTTTCCTGTGGAGCAGGGTATACTTAGGGTCTTCCACGTTGGAGCACCCATTATCCAGGTTTTACTACATTGCTTCCTTTCCTGCTCTTGATAATTATCACGGTTCAACGGTACTCCCACTCTAACTACACTGTTAATAAGGCCTGGCGCTCTCTTCCATTTGGGGTCTAAACTATAAGTGGTGGACTCTCCAACACTGTAGTTTATTACTCCTTACACCTGTTCACTATCCTTTAAGTGTCTGTAGGTACAAACACTTCTTGAGCTGCCTCACCTCCCTTCCCATATTTTCCTATTCTCCTTATTAGCCTTTTTCTCTTTTCTCTTTTTTTTTTTCCTTTGCCAGTTTTATCCCAACACCACCCCTGTCGGCGCCCAACTTTTCAATTTCCCATTCCTTTGGGATTCATTGTGATCCCAATAGGTCTGAATTGAATTAACTTCCAAATTTTCTTTTCTGTTCTTTATCTAGAAAAAACACTAGCCCAGTGTCCCCTGATGAATCTAGGGCTACGTATAAATAGATGAAACGCATTGGAACACACATCTTTTTATTTGAGCACGTCTTTATAGTTTTCTATTCACCCTTTACTATATATAGTGCTTGGGCTTTACTGCCCTTTATTTTTGAACGGTACCTCTACAACATAATACACACTGACTCCAAGGTTAGGGCAACCTGTGCCACCGCGACTGGTTAGCCTCAACAGTACCCCATCTCTTTATACCGGGGGGTTAGAGAGAACCTGACAGGAGCAAGATCTCAGAAAAACCTGACTGATTGCCTCATTCTACCATGAGTCACGTGTACATCTAGCCGTTCTTACTGGTAAGAGATATATGTATTTGTTGGTGTTACTTTACCTTATTGTAGCACTATATTCATATATGGTGCAGGAGTTAAGAATAATAGGAGTCTGTTTGTCTTGGGGCCTGTACTAAGAGGGACATGTATCTTTATTTCTCCCTTTTTTAATGGGTTTATAGTAAAAGTTAAGTTTTATTATTAATACTACTGCCCCTTTATGTTTTAACATTTGGTTACTAAACCACAAATTCCTATCCCTCTACAGTACAGTGTAGCTAATATACAGAGGTCTTCTCATGTCTCTCCAGTCCCTGTCTTTGCTCTGGCCCCTCCAGGTTTCCTCTTCTGTAGCACTTTTCTTTTCTCTTCCCTCTTCTGCCTCTTCGCTTCTTCCTTCCTACCTTCCTTAACAGCCAGTCCTAGCATTGTCTAGAATATGGCTTGGACACATCTTTTTGGTGGTTCCTTATGGTTTTCTAGCTATTTTTCAGTTAACTCTTGAAGACTGATAGAAGCAGCTGGAATGTAGGGATTTTCCAGCATTTTCCTGCCCCACTAGCCATGTATCACCTACTGGACAATTGTCAGCCATTCTTTAGATAACTGACAACTATAGCACCTTTGATATGCTAATAGCCGTTGTCTCAATAGACAGTACTCGCTCACACTGGCTTTGAGAGGACAAGTATAGGCTCTAATTACCAGGAAGTTGCTGAAAACAGGATACTAATACAATATACGGCTTACATTAATTTTCCTAAAAATTCTTAAAAATCTGTATTTCTTACACGTGCCTAAATAAATTTACCGACATGCCTTGACATGCTATCAATGGGGTTATTAACCCCTTAGTGACCACCCATATGCCTTTTTACTGCGATCACTAAGGTGCCTTAGGCTAAGACGGTGCTTTTTTATGACAGCCCAGTCTAAGTGCTGCATGTGTCCCCCATCACATGAGAGCTTCGGCCTTTCTCTAACAGCCCGAACTGGCAGGGGAACACTATACATGCCTCGGGCAATCGCGCCTGCCGCATGTAAAATGCGATTGCGGGGTGCCGATGTGTGGGAAGGCTGGCTGGGGTCTCGTGTAGGCCCCAGACCAGGCTTCAGTAATTTCTAGAGTTGAGCGGACACCTGGATGCTCGGGTTTGGCAGGTTCGGCCGAACTTGACAAAAAAGTTTGGGTTCGGGACCCGAACTTGACCCCGAACCCGAACCCCAACCCCATTGAAGTCAATAGGGACCCAAATTTTTGGGCACTAAAATGGCTCTAAAATAGTCCTGGAAAGGGCTAGAGGGCTGCAAAATGCATTAAAATGTGCTTAAGAGAATGACAACTGTTCTGCAAATAAATGTGGATAGTGAAATGACTTAAAATAACATAAAATACAGAAAAATAAAAAATAACAATCTGGATCTAGGAGTAGGAGGTTGAGGAGGCGGTGGATGAGTGGATGTGGCGGTGTAGGTTGAAGCGGCGGTGAAGGAGGAATAGGGAGCCAACACTGATTTGTGTTATTTTTATTTTTAAATTGAGGTATCCCCCAAAATTTTGGGACATATAACAAAATAAAACTAAGAATAAGTGCACTTGAGTACAAGAATTGATGGTAAGGTTGGTAAAAATGTCTATTCTGCACAAGGTACGGACAAGTCCTGTGGGATCCATGCCTGGTTCATTTTAATAAACGTAAGCTTGTCCACATTGGCTGCGGCCTGTGATAATACTCTCTGCCGTGCTAAACACACGTTCACACTATACACTGGCTGCAGGGCAGGTCAACACCTCCAAGGCTGACAAAGCTTTTCCACATTTTGGCCATGCTAACCCTGCCTTCTCAGGTGCTGGTGGTGCCCCAGCTGTGTTGGCGACCTCTTCCTCCTCTGCCTTCGCCTTGTACTTCCACTGTGCCCCCGCTGTCAGGTGGGAATGCTATCAGCAGCATGCACTTGTAGTCGCGCATCTTCATTCATGGCAAAAGAGGGTTCATGTCACCCAGCAATAGAACTGAGGATTTTGAGAGATTTAGGCCCCTGTCAGCAATGCAGAGCAGGGGTTCAGAGCAGGCCCCTGTCAGCAATGCAGAGCAGGGGTTCATTTACGGCAAAAGGGGGTTCATGTCACCCAGCAATATAACAGAGGATTTTGAGAGATTTAGGCCCCTGTCACCCAGGCACAGCAGGGGTTTATTCACGGCAAAAGGGGGTTCATGTCACCCAGCAATACAACAGAGGTTTTTGAGAGATTTAGGCCCCTGTCAGCAATGCAGAGCAGGGGTTCATTCAAGGCAAAAGGGGGTTCATGTAACCCAGCAATACAACAGAGGATTTTGATAGATTTACGCCCCTGTCACCCAGGCACAGCAGGGGTTTGTATTAGCCAAAAATTGTAAAATGTCACCCAACAATTGAAAACTATAATTTTTTCAATTTAGGGCACTAAAATTGGCTTTTTTATTTTATTAAAATGGCTCTAAAATAGTCTGTAAAAAGGCTAGAGGTATGTAAAAGGCAGTAAAATGTGCTTAAGAGCATGGCAACTGCTCTGCAAACAAATGTGGATAGGGAAATAACTTAAAATGAAATAAAATAACTAAAATTTACAAATTATTAACCTGCAACTCAGAGAAGGAGGTGGATGTGGAGTCGGAGGTTGAGGAGGCGGTGAATGTGGTGTTGTAGGTGGAGGCAGCAATGGAGAAGGAACAGGTAGCCAACAATGTTTTTTTTATGTTTTATTGGGGTAGGTAGCCCCCAAAATATTGGGACAAATAAAAAGAAAAAAAAGAAAACAAAGAATCATTGCACTTGACTTGAGTACAAGAATGTATGTTTGATGGTGGTATAAATGTCTATTCTGCACAAGGTACAGACAAGTCTTGTGGGATCAAAGCCTGGTTCATTTTAATGAACGTGAGCTTGTCCACTTTGGCTGTGGACAGGCGGCTGCGTCTGTATGTAATGACGCCTCCTGCCATGCTAAATACACGTTCAGAAAGTACACTGGCTGCAGGGCAGGCCAGCACCTCCAAGGCATACAAGGCACGCTCTGGCCATGTGGACAATTTGGAGACACAGAAGTTGAATGGGGCAGAACCATCAGTCAGTACGTGTAGTCGTGTGCACAGGCACTGTTCCAGCATGTTGTTCAAATGCTGCCTCCTGCTAACACGCTCCATCAGTTGGGGCCGGTTGTTGCGGCGAGGTGACAAAGCTTTTCCACATGTCGGCCATGCTAACCCTGCCTTCTGAGGTGCTGGCGCTAACACAGCTGCGTTGGCAAACTCTCTTCCTCCTCCCCTGCCTTCGCCTTGTGCTTCCACTTGTCCCCCGGCGTCTGTCGGGAATGCTCTCGGGAGCGCGTCTACCCGCGTGCGCCTGTAGTCGCGCATCTTCCGATCACGCTCCAATGAGGGAATTAAGGACGGCACATTGTCTTTGTAACGTGGATCCAGCAGGGTGGCCACCCAGTAGTCAGCACACGTTAAAATGTGGGCAACTCTGCAGTCGTTGCACAGTCACTGCAGCATGTAGTCGCTCATGTGTGCCAGGCTGCCCAGAGGTAAGGACAAGCTGTCCTCTGTGGGAGGCGTATCGTCTGCGTCCTCCGTATCCCCCCAGCCACGCAACAGTGATGGACCTGAGCTGCGTTGGATACCATCCCGCTGTGAACATGCTTCATCCCCATCCTCCTCCTCCTTCTTGTCCTCCTGTAGTGGGCCCTGGCTGGCCAAGTTTGTACCTGGCCTCTGCTGTTACAAAAATCCTCTTTCTGAGCCACTTCTAAAAGACTGGCCTGAAAGTGTTAGAGATGACCCATCTTCCTCGTCCTGGGCCACATCCTCTTTCATCATCGCCCTAAGTGTTTTCTCAAGGAGACATAGAAGTGGTATTGTAACGCTGATAACGGCGTCATTACCACTGGCCATGTTGGTGGAGTACTCGAAACAGCGCAACAGGGCACACAGGTCTCGCATGGAGGCCAAGTCATTGGTGGTGAAGTGGTGCTGTTCCGCAGTGCGACTCACCCATGCGTGCTGCAGCTGAAACTCCACTATGGCCTGCTGCTGCTCGCACAGTCTCTCCAGCATGTGCAAGGTGGAGTTCCACCTGGTGGGCACGTCGCATATGAGGCAGTGGGCGGGAAGGCCGAAGTTACGCTGTATCCGAGCGGCGGCAGGATGAGAACGCCGGAAGCGCGCACAGACGGCCCGCACTTTATGCAGCAGCTCAGACATGTCGGGGTAGTTGTGAATGAATTTCTGTACCACCAAATTCAGCACATGCGCCAGGCAAGGGATGTGCGTCAAACCGGCTAGTCCCAGAGCTGCAACGAGATTTCGCCCGTTATCTCACACCACCAGGCCAGGCTTGAGGCCCACTGGCAGCAACCACTCGTCGGTCTGTTGTTCTATACCCCGCCACAACTCCTGCTCTGTGTGGGGCCTGTCCCCTAAACACATCAGTTTCAGAATGGCCTGCTGATGTTTACCCCTGGCTGTGCTGAAGTTGGTGGTGAAGGTCTGTCGCTGACCGGATGAGGAGGTGGTAGAAGAGGAGGGCGAAGCAGAGTAGGAAGAGGAGGCAACAGGAGGCAAAGAATGATGCCCTGCGATCCTTGGCGGCGGAAGGACGTGCGCCAAACAACTCTCCGCCTGGGGCCCAGCCGCCACTACATTTACCCAGTGTGCAGTTAGGGAGATATAGCGTCCCAGGCCGTGCTTACTGGTCCATGTATCTGTGGTTAGGTGGACCTTGCCACAGATGGCGTTGCGCAGTGCACACTTGATTTTATCCGATACTTGGTTGTGCAGGGAGGGCACGGCTCTCCTGGAGAAGTAGTGGCAACTGGGAACGACGTACTGTTGGACAGCAAGCGACATGAGCTGTTTGAAGCTGTCCATCTCCACCAGCCTGAATTGCAGCATTTCAAAGGCCAGCAGTTTAGAACTACAGGCATTCAGGGCAAGGGATCAAGGGTGACTAGGTGGGAATTTGCACTTTCTCTCAAAGGTTTGTGAGATGGAGAGCTGAACGCTTCCGTGTGACATGGTGGTGTTGTTGGTGGCACATCCTCTGTTTGCTGGGTGGCAGGTGCCAACGGCCTGAGCCCTTTCTTGGTTTTGAAGGTGCTTACTCCACTGCAGCCCATGTCTCACATGTAGATGCCTGGTCATGCAGGTTGTGCTAAGGAAAGGTTCAGAACGTTAATGCCTCGCTTCAGGCTCTGATGGCACAGCGTACAAACCACTCATGTCTTGTCGTCAGCACATTGTGTGAAGAAGTGCCATACGAGGGAACTCCTTGAAGCTGCCTTTGGTGTGCTCGGTCCCTGTTGACGGTGGCCAGTAGCAGGCGAACTGTTTTGGCAACGGCTGCTCTGCTTTTGCACCCTGCTCCCTCGTTTTCTACGCTGTTGGCTCGGTCTCACCACTGCCTCTTCCTCCGAACTCTGAAAGTCAGTGGCATGACCTTCATTTCATGTGGAGTCTAGGACCTCATCGTCCCCTGCATTGTCTTCCACCCAGTCTTCCTCCCAGACCTCCTTTTCGGTCTGCACACTGCAGAAAGACGCAGCAGTTGGCACCTGTGTTTCATCATCATCAGAGACGTGCTGAGGTGGCATTCCCATGTCCTCATCAGGAAACATAAGTGGTTGTGCGTCAGTGCATTCTGTGTCTTCCACCCCTGTGGAAGGGCTAGGTGGATGCCCTTGGGAAACCCTGCCAGCAGAGTCTTCAAACAGCATAAGAGACTGCATAAGAGACTGCTGTATGACTTGAGGCTCAGACAGGTTCCCCGATTATGCACGGTGGTGATGTGACAGACTGTTGGGCATGGGTTTCAAGCGCCACCTTGGCGCTTTCTGCAGAAGACTGGGTGGGAGATAATGTGAATGTGCTGGATCCACTTTCGGCCACCCAATTGACTAGCGCCTGAGTAATAAAATTGGATCAGAAAGTTATGTGTACCCCAAAAATGGCGCCATTAAAAACTACAACTTGTCCCACAAAAAACAAGCCCTCATAAAGCTATATAGACAGAAAAATAAAAAAGTTGAAACGCGGCGATGAAAAAAGGAAGGAAAACACTTGGTCAGTAAGGCCCAAAACAGGTTGGTCACTAAGGGGTTAAAGGAGTTGTCTCATCTTAGACAATGGGGGCATATCACTAGGATATGTACCCATTTTCTAATAGGTGCGGGTCCAACCGATTGGACCCCCACCTATATCGAGAACAGAACGGGCCAAAGTGGTGGCTGGAGGACTCTGGTCTGGCTACCACCAAGCGCTGGAGATGTTTAGGTCACAGGATTATTCTTTGGCGCTATATGTAGTTTGTGTAATAGGAAAAGGCTGCAGGATAAGGCTACATTCACATAACAGTGAAAAATGGCACACACCTTTTTTTTGTAATAAATTGAAGTCAATGGCGCTATTCACGTGGCCATTTTTTTTCTAAGGCGAGTGAATAGTGGTTGTGAAAAATAGGACATGTTCTATTTGTGGCCATTTTTTCTGCCAGATGGACCCCATGTAAATCAATGGGACTATTTTTAATGAGCATTTAGATAGGAGTGCATCCATGTTTTGGCCGTTTAAAATGGGTGCATCACCAAAGTGATGACATCACCATGCTCTCCCAGCATTTATTGCTTAGGTAGCGCATGATGACATCATCCCACTGAGAGTGTAGGTCCTTTAGCACCAAACGAATGGCCGTTAAAAATGAATGCAAACCGCCCAGACGACCAAGAAAGGGATGCAAAAATTGTTGAAAATTGTCCATTAAAAAGTGAGTGTGTCTGTTTTTTATGACCTTTTTTCACGTGTGAATGTAGTCTTAAGAGTTCATACAAAAAAGTCTCACCACTAAATAAGATATTTGCCTGCTGCTGGGAACAGCATGATGTACTCAGTATTACTTTAACTTTATTCACAGTACAGGAGCTTCACTGATGTAAAGGGAACACTAAGGGACAGCACTACTGAAGGGGCAGCACAAAGGGGGCATAACTACTGTTTGGGGGCACTTAGGGAGCATCAGTACTGCAAAGAGGGCACTAAAGGGGAATTCCACTGTGAAAGGGACATTGAGGGGAGATAACTATTGTGTAGGGCAGTGTTTCCCAACCAGCGTGCCTCCAGCTGTTGCAAAACTACAACTCCCAGCATGCCCAGACAGCCTTTGGCTGTGCAGGCATGCTGGGAGTTGTAGTTTTGCAACAGCTGGAGGCACACTGGTTGGGAAACACTGGTGTAGGGCACTAAGAGGGGATATATTTTTTTTAAAAGACTGATTGGGTGGGGGTTGCAGGGAAGTTGCTTAAGGTTGGAGCCAGTGTTTTCTAGTTTGGCCACTACTGTTTTAGTCAGTTGATATTCTAATTGTGTGACATGTCTTATACTTTCTGTGGATTTTTTATATGGAAAAGTTATAAAACTTCAATACAATTTTAATGTTATTCATCAATAATAAAATGTGTTTTGTTCTTGGCAGATGACTGTACCAGGAACTTAGAGAAACATCTGCTATCTTCAGATTTTGAAGTAGATCATTGTGGTATCACACGAAATACATTTGAAGAGCATGCCAATATGCAATATATATTCTCATCCAATCACTGCAACAATGCATCATTTGATTCTTTTAAACAGGTCCTATCTTCTGATTCATCACAGACTGTAACACAGAATAAAAGTCACAGAGGAGGTGCTAAACATCAAACAGCTCACGTAAAAGAGAAACCATTTTCATGTTCAGAATGTGGGAAATGTTTTAACTATAAATCAGCTCTTGTTATACATCACAGAAATCACACAGGGGAGAAGCCATTTTCATGTTCAGAATGTGGGACATGTTTTAACCGTAAATCAGATCTTATTGTTCATCAGAGAATTCACACAGGAGAGAAGCCATTTTCATGTTCAGACTGTGGGAAATGTTTTAACCGTAAATCACATCTTGTTATACATCAGAGAATTCACACAGGGGAGAAGCCATTTTCATGTTCAGAATGTGGGAAATGTTTTAACCATAAATCAGATCTTGTTGTACATCAGATAATTCACACAGGGGAGAAGCCATTTTCATGTTCAGAATGTGGGAAAGGTTTTAAGAGTAAATCAGGTCTTGATAGACATCAGAGAATTCACACAGGGGAGAAGCTATTTTCATGTTCAGAATGTGGGAAATGTTTTAACCATAAATCACATCTTGTTATACATCAGAGAATTCACACAGGGGAGAAGCCATTTTCATGTTCAGAATGTGGTAAATGTTTTAACCACAAATCAGAATTTGTTATACATCAGAGAATTCACACAGGGGAGAAACCATTTTCATGTTCAGAATGTGAGAAATGTTTTAACCGTAAATCATATCTTGTTATACATCAGAGAAGTCACACAGGGGAGAAGCCATTTTTATGTTCAGAATGTGGGAAATGTTTTAACCAGAAATCAGAATTTGTTATACATCAGAGAATTCACACAGGAGAGAAGCTATTTTCATGTTCAGAATGTGGGAAATATTTTAAGATTAAATCAGAATTTGTTATACATCAGAGAATTCACACAGGGGAGAAGCCATTTTCATGTTCAGAATGTGGGAAATCTTTTAACCGTAAATCAGCTCTTGTTGTACATCAGAGAATTCACACAGGAGAGAAGCCATTTTCATGTTCAGAATGTGATGTGTGTTTCAAACATAAAAGATCTCTTGTTAATCATCAAAAAACCCACATATAAGTGAAGCTATCGTCATGCTTAGCCCGTTAGTGACCTCATCCTTTATGTGTTTTTTTTTTGGGGTCATTAACTGGCTTCATTCCTTCAGATACTCCTTTTTACAGAGAGACAAAACAGCTCCTTTCTTTCAGATACCAGAGGTAGCCAATGGCTTGGAGGGATGATTGGGACCGCTGTGACAGCTCCCCAAACAAACATAGTCTCCTGTATTGAATGAATATTGGCAATCAAAGGACAGATCCAGTTAAAAGTGAAACGAAGGTGTTTTTTTTTTTTTTACATATCTCCTCTAAACACAAATGTTTGGTGAGAGGAAAAAAAAACTAAAAACTGTATTCCACCCTGCCTGTGATCAGTATGGGGACCCTCCATTCCTGTTTAACTGCAAACACAGGGCCTATATATAAAAGTCAAAAAAATTGAGCTGGATTCCCACAAGAGCTGGAGTCCAGATATGGGGAAAAAGAGGCGTCATTCACACTTGGAAATGGCCAGTTATTTGCAGTCAAGTGGAATGACCGATAGGATGTAACATAGTTTATAAGGCTGAAAAAAAGAAATCTGTCCATCCAGTTCAGCCTGTTATCCTGCAAGTTTATCCAGAGGAAGGCAAAAAAAAAAAACTGTGAGGTAGAAGCCAATTTTCCCCACTTTAGAGGGAAAAAAATATGTTCCCGACTCCAATCAGAATAACTCCCTGGATCAACGACCCCTCTCTAGTAGCTATAACCTGTAATATTATTACACTCCAGAAATACATCCAGGCCCCTCTTGAACTCTTTTAGTGAACTCACCATCACCACCTCCTCAGGCAGAGAGTTCCATAGTCTCACTGCTCTTACCGTAAATAATCCTCTTCTATGTTTGTGTAGAAACCTTCTTTCCTCCAGACGTAGAGGATGTCCCCTCGTCACAGTCACAGTCTTGGATCACAGTCACAGTCTTGGGGGTAGATAGATGATGGGATAGATCTCTGTACTGACCCCTGATATATTTATACATAGTTATTAGATCTGCCCTCAGTCAATTTTTTTCTAAAGTGAATAACCATAATTTTGATAATCTTTCAGGGTACTGCAGTCCACCTATTCCAGTTATTACTTTAGTTGCCCTCCTCTGAACCCTCTTCAGCTCTGCTCTGGCTGCCTTGTTCACAGGAGCCCAGAACTTTACATGGTACTTCATGTGTGGTCTGACTAGTGACTTGTAAAGTGTCAGGACTATGTTATCATCATCGGCATCTATGCCTCTTTTGATGCAACCCATTATCTAATTGCCCCTGGCAGCAGCTGCCTGACACTGGTTTCTAAAGCTTAGTTTGTTTTTCACTAAAATTCCTAGGTCCTTTTCCATGTCAGTGTTACCCAGTGATTTACTATATAGTATGTACTGGTGACTTGCATTATTCCTACCTATGTGCATAACCTTACGTTTGTAAGTGTTAAACCTCATCTGCCACTTATCTGCCCAAGCCTCCAATCTATCCAGATCCCTCTGTAGTAGTATACTGTCCTCTTTTGTGTCAATTACTTTACACCGTTTAGTGTCATCTGCAAAAATGTATATTTTACTGTGCAAGCCTTCTACAAGATCATTAATAAATATATTGAAGAGAATAGGGTCCCATACTGACTCCTGTGGTACCCAACTAGTGACAGTGACCCAATCTGAGTGTGTACCGTTAATAACCACCCTCTGTTTTCTATCACTGAGACAGTTACCCACATACAGACATTTTCTCCCAGTCCAAGCATTCTCATTTTATATACCAACCTTTTATGTGGTACAGTGTCAAATGCTTTGGAGAAGTCCAGATATACAACATTCATTAATTCACCGCTGTCAAGTCTAGAACTTACCTCCTCATAGAAACTGATTAACCCTTTTGCTACCAGCGCCTTACAAGCATGACGCCACTCTTACCGTGCAAAATAAACCCTCCTTGAGCTGCAAAGGCAGAATGATGGTCCCCTACATTGCCTCATATGCAACGTTTCCACATGTTGGAACTCCACCCTCCACATGTTGGACCAACTTTATGAGCAGAGGAAACCTATGACCAAGTTTTAGAGGATACAAACAGACAGGACTACTCTTGGTGTAGCTTTGACGTTATACAGTGAAAGCTCATGCATGGAACCTGCTGTTGTCAGTCACCAGGACTACGGGATTAATTAAATTATTCCACTCCTTCACATCCTGGAGAGGATGCTGATAAATCTGACTGGCAAGGGGTTATTAGACTTGGCGCCTACATCTGAGCCCTGTGGAGGCTAAATTGGAACAGGAGGAAATCGAGGAAGGGGACATAAAGTCCCAGGAATTCTAAAGAAAAATAGGTGGTTTATCTGCCTAAGAGATAGGAGAGGAGCATGAGGAGTTTTAGGGCGATGACCCCGACAGACCGTGGCAGTACGCAGTAGAGATGGAGGCAGGAAGTCCCTCTGAGTCCCTTGCGCAAATGGTCAGATACATGCTGAGTTGTTTGCGTAGTGACAGCAACATTATCACCATTCGGCAGAGGGATGACTACTGGCTCTCCACAATGTTAGACCCCCACTACCAGTCCAAAATGGGGACTTTTTTTTTACACCTTCTGAGAGGGATGAAAAACTCAACTACTGTCGAGACATTCTTTGTAGTTGGTTGGAACCAGGAGGACCCTCTGAGCTCACGCTCCACTGCCCTGACTGCTGGAGGGAATAGCAGCACCAGCTCCATCAACAGCAACTTAAGTCTCTGATGAGAACTTTTCTTCACCCACCTACTGAAGAAACCACCCAGCAGCAGCAGAACATGGAGCAGAACCGGAACCAGCAGGTGGTGGCATACTTGGACTGCACCCTGTCACCCCAGATCCAAGATGCCCTGCACTACGGGGCAACAAAACTTGAATTGTGGCCGCAACTGACCAAGTTTGTCCTGGGCAATCTTTCTTGCCCGGCCAGTAGCGTGGCATCAGAGCGGGTGTTTAGTGTGGCAGGGGGCATAGTTACCCCAAAGAGAACTCGCCTTTCAACACAAAATGTTGAGAGACTAACCTTTATAAAGTCCTTCTGGCAGTAATGATGTGACTAATGTGCTGCTACACTGCAACATTGTGACAAATGGCCCATTACTTCTGGCCAAATACTTCAGCCACACTTCTGATGCTGCTACCCGCCTGATGCAACACACCTGCTGCCTCTACTGCCATCTGCCACAGCTGTTGCCCCCTCCCCACTCTGTCCCGGGGCCACTATTGTGACTCTTCATGCTGTTTCCACCCTCACCAGTCTGTTCTGGGGCCACTATTGTGACTCATGCTGCTCCCACCCTCACCAGTCTGTTACAGGAACACTAGTTTCCCTGTTTGGCCGTGTTGAAATCACCATTTATTTTTCCCTTCGGATCTGTCAGAAGAAGAGAAAAAAAAAAGAAAAACGGGTCCGGATGTTTGAGCATCCATAAGGCCTCTATCACACAGTCAGTATTTTGCATCAGGATTTAATCACGATTTGGAAGCCAAAAGCAGGAGTGGGTCCAAAACATAGAAGACATGCAAATTTTACCATCACATATTATCTCTATTTTGGACCCACTCTTGTGTACTGACCTTATGATAGAGGCCATTGAAGTCCTGCATGGACTTCTTTTCCATCTAAGTAAAACTGATTTCAGACATAAATGGTCAAAAACTATACAAATTGAGCATGAGGCCTCTATCACACAGTCAGAATTTTACATCTGGATTTTATCATCATTTGGAAGCTAAAAGCCGGAGTGGGCCCAAAACACAGAAGACAAGCAAATACTTCCTTCACGTGTCATCTCTGTTTTGGACCCACTCCTGTTTTTGCAAAATAACTGTTGAGCCCCAGTTATGGGTCATCAACACAGTGAAAGACAGATATCCCTCAAAGGAACACCCTGAAACAGATGTCTGTGGATGGATAACTGGCTTAGGTCTTCCCCGTCACATCCTTCAAGCTTGTAAACGAGCGGGATCTTGACATAGGGGCCACTTAATATGGTGGATTTGGTGCTCGGTTTTCCTTCCTTTGAGGGATATCTGGCTATCACTGTGTTGAAGACCCATAACTGGGGCTCCACGGTTATTTTGCATATCACTGTTTCCCAGGGAGCTTTGCACTTTGGATTGCTGTGTCGAGACTCTTAAATGAGGCTCCACAGTGTTTTCTGGAGCTGGTCTCCCTAAGATCAGCCATTGTTTTTGGACCCACTCCTGTTTTTGCCTTGCAAATATTCATCAAATGCTGACAGTTTGAAGGCAGAGGCTCAAAATACAGGATCCGATTTTTTGGGCTGTTCTTCTGACAGCTCAGAGGACGGAGAAATAAGCAGTGCTATGAACACAGCCTGACTGCCAACACCTCCCCACTGTCATGAGGCATACATCGGGCATTCCATCTGCATCCAGCAGTGGTGGATCCGGTGCATTGTGGGAGGCTGTTCTCTGCTGGAATCACGCAGAGGTAAAAGTAGTCTAATACAGCCCCACATGCCTCGTACATCCAGTGATGTCTCCTCTGATGTAGACATTCTCATTCCTATCTTCTCAATTCAGACCAGACCGCCATGATGATTTCTTTCTGCTATCTCTTGTCTCTGCAGAGTTTGATGGACGTCTTAGTTTTCTAGTTTTCCATCATCCTGCCACCCCCAGTACTGCGCCCGCTGTGCTCCCCAATACTATACTGCAGAAACAGATAAACTACCCGAGAATATGAGCACCACACAGATAGTGCCCCCTCCAATAATTGTAGGCAAACAGTGCAGTAAAAAATAGCTTTGCCTAGAAAATGGAGTCCCTGACACTAATAGTGTAAACATAATGTCCCCCAAAATAGTGTTGCTAAATTGATACTGTGCCAGGACGCCCCCCACAGTACTAGTGCTCCCAAATGTCCCACCAATAGAAATCATTATCTGCCAGAGTGCACTTAGTACTGGTGCCCCCAACAGTAATAATGTCCCAATTGTTCCCCAGACATAATAATGCTCCCATAGTATTCATGTTTCCCATAGTCTCCCAGTTGTAATAAAGCTCACCATAATGCCCCCGGTAGTAATAATTCTCTTTGTAATGTGTGCCAGTACAAAAAAATACCCACTTATAATGTGCGCCAGTACAAAATACCCACTTATAATGTGCGCCAGTATAAAAAGTACCCCGTATAATGTGCGCCAGTACAAAAAGTACCCCTTATAGTGTGCGCCAGTACAAAAAGTACCTCTTATGTGTGCCAGTACAAAAAGTACCCCTTACAATGTGTGCCAGTACAAAAAGTACCCCTTATAATGTCCAGTACAAATATACCTCTTATGTGTGACAGTACAAAAAGTACCCCTTATAATTTGTGCCAGAACAAAAAGTACCTACCTATAATGTGTGCCAGAACAAAAAGTACCCCTTATAGTGTGCGCCAGTACAAAAAGTACCCCGTATAATGTGCGCCAGTACAAAAAGTACCCCTTATAATTTGTGCCAGAACAAAAATTATCTACCTATAATGTGTGCCAGAACAAAAAGTACCTACCTATAATGTGTGCCAAAACAAAAAGTACCCCTTATAATGTGTGACGGTACAAAAAGTACCCCTTATAATGTCCAGTACAAAAAGTACCCCTCATAATGTGCGACGGTACAAAAAGTACCCCTTATAATGTCCAGTACAAAAAGTACCCCTCATAATGTGCGCCAGTACAAATAATGCCTTGTTGTGTGGCAGTAAAACAAAAAATACCTCCTCTTAGTGCCTCTAGTAGAGACAATGTCCCTATAGTGCACCCCATAATGTGTGCCAATGCCCCTACTATGTGCCAGTACAAAAAAAACCTTCCTTAGTGCCCCAATTGAGCTAAGGTCCCCATTGTGCCCATATAAAATGCCCTTATAGAGTGCCCCAAGTAGATATCCTCTCCTCCCTTCCATATAGAACCCGATTAATGTGTGCCAGTATAAAATGCCCCTATATCATTATATGTCCCCCAGTAGATGCACCCATAGTGCTTCTCTCCCATACCTCTCCATAGTGCCCCCATAATGTATGCAAGTATTTAATGCCAATATATAAGGCCCCCAGTAGATGCCCCTAACCGCTGCCTTCTCAAACAGCTGATCGGTGGAGGTCCTCAATGTCAGCCCCTGACGATCAGATGCTAAAGATCTATCCAGAGGACAGATCAGTCAAATAAACCCTGCAGAACCCCTTTAAGTGAAATATACAGCCCTCCCCCCCCAGTCCATACATATTACACATAAATGGCTTGCTTGCAAATACATACAACTCAGCTATACAGCTATTACACACGTACAGCACTGCTACATAAACATATTGCTGAACTACATAAACCTTACACAATACAGCCCTGCCCAGCTACTTACACATCACACACATACAGCTCAGCTATACAGCCATTACACAATACAGCCCTGCCCAACTACTTACACATCACACACATACAGCTCAACTATACAGCCATTACACAATACAGCCCTGCCCAACTACTTACACATCACACACATACAGCTCAGCTATACAGCCATTACACAATACAGCCCTGCCCAACTACTTACACATCACACACATACAGCTCAACTATACAGCCATTACACAATACAGCCCTGCCAAACTACTTACACATCACACACATACAGCTCAGCTATACAGCCATTACACAATACAGCCCTGCCCAACTACTTACACATCACACACATACAGCTCAGCTATACAGCCATTACACAATACAGCCCTGCCCAACTACTCACACACATACAGCTCAGCTATACAGCCATTACACAATACAGCCCTGCCCAACTACTTACACATCACACACATACAGCTCAGCTATACAGCCATTACACAATAAAGCCCTGCCCAGCTACTTACACATCACACACACATACAGCTCAGCTATACAGCCATTACACAATACAGCCCTGCCCAACTACTTACACATCACACACATACAGCTCAGCTATACAGCCATTACACAATACAGCCCTGCCCAACTACTTACATATCACACACATACAGCACAGCTATACAGCCATTACACAATACAGCCCTGCCCAACTACTTACACATCACACACATACAGCTCAGCTATACAGCCATTACACAATACAGTCCTGCCCAACTACTTACACATCACACACATAAAGCTCAGCTATACAGCTATTACACAATACAGCCCTGCCCAGCTACTTACACATCACACACATAAAGCTCAGCTATACAGCTATTACACAATACAGCCCTGCCCAACTACTTACACATCACACACACACAGCTCAGCTATACAGCCATTACACAATACAGCCCTGCCCAACTACTTACACATCACACACATACAGCTCAGCTATACAGCCATTACACAATACAGCCCTGCCCTACTACTTGCACATCACACACACACAGCTCAGCTATACAGCCATTACACAATACAGCCCTGCCCAACTACTTACACATCACACACAGCCCTGCCCAGCTACTTACACATCACACACACACAGCTCAGCTATACAGCCATTACACAATACAGCCCTGCCCAACTACTTACACATCACACACATACAGCTCAGCTATACAGCCATTACACAATACAGCCCTGCCCAACTACTTATACATCACACACATACAGCTCAGCTATACAGCCATTACACAATACAGCCCTGCCCAACTACTTACACATCACACACATACAGCTCAGCTATACAGCTATTACACAATACAGCCCTGCCCAACTACTTACACATCACACACATACAGCTCAGCTATACAGCCATATAGCCATTACACAATACAGCCCTGCCCAACTACTCACACATACAGCTCAGCTATACAGCCATTACACAATACAGCCCTGCCCAGCTACTTACACATCACACACATACAGCTCAGCTATACAGCCATTACACAATACAGCCCTGCCCAACTACTTACACATCACGCTATACAGCTATTACACAATACAGCTCTGCCCAACTACTTATACATCACACACATACAGCTCAGCTATACAGCTCATCCATATAAACATTACATACATACAGCTCTGCTACATACAGACTGGAATTACAAGATGCACAACAGAGACCTGCATACACAGAGCAGATAATCCTGGTAATTTGATTTCCATGACTCCGCCCACACATGATTACATGGTCATGACATCACCACGGGTCCTTTACTTTCTGCTGTGGCACAGCCTGGAGCCTGACTCCTCCCACACCTGATTACATGGTCATGATATCACCACGGGTCCTTTACTTTCTGCTGTGGCACAGCCTGGAGCCTGACTCCTCCCACATATGATCACATGGTCCTGACATCATCACAGGTCCTTTACTTCCTCCTGCAGCACAGCCTAGAGCCTGACTCCTCCCACACCTGATCACATGGTCATGACATCACCACCACAGGTCCTTTACTTCCTCCTGCGGCACAGCCTGGAGCTTGACTCCTCCCAAATGTTGTCACATGGCTATGACATCATCACAGGTCCTTTACTTCCTTCTCTGGCACAGCCTTGTGCCTGACACCTCCCACACATGATCACATGGCCATGACATCATCACAGGTCCTTTACTTCCTCCTGCAGCACAGCCTGGAGCCTGACTCCTCCCACACCTGATCACATGGTCATGACTATCACAGGTCCTTTACTTCCTTCTCTGGCACAGCCTTGTGCCTGACTCCTCCCACACATGATCACATGGTCATGACATCATCACAGGTCCTTTACTTCCTCCTCCCACACATGATCACATGGTCATGACATCATCACAGGTCCTTTACTTCCTCCTGCAGCACAGTCTGGAGCCTGACTCCTGCACTTGGTAGTTGAAATAAAAACACCCGACCGTCCATAGTGAAGGATTGTCAGAGGAAGAGGAGGACACGCCCGCTCAGGTAAGTGCAACACTTACCAGCTCCACACTCTTAAAGGGGTTGTCTCACTTCATCAAGTGGCATCTGTCATGGAGAGAAAGTTAATACGAGGCATTACTAATGTATTGTTATTGTCCATATTGCTTCTGTTAGAGTAATTAATTTCATTTACAGATGCCTATGCAGGCGTTGAACCCATCTTGTCCCAGGTGAAAATGTAATACTTCACTTTTATTATTATTTGGGTTAAAATACGTGCTTTATACCTTTTATTTAATTTTACTTGATGAACCAAATAATAGAAAAAGATTAAAAATACAGTAAACGCTCCACTGCGTGGTCAAATGCTGCTCAGTGAGTCAGGAGGGAGACAATGCGCTATCATTGCTGCCCAAATCCCCTGAAGAAGCCAGTTATCTGGTGAAACATGTTGGGGGCAGATTTAGCTTTTAAATCAGCGATCCCCTCCACTGTCAGTTAGTTAGCAGCAGTCCGGCTGGCCTACTTATCAAAGCTAGAGTAGTGTAGCAGTGTGATACGGTATTCAAACCGTGAATGTTATGTACGCAGTGTGCACCACCAAAGGGATAGACAGAGGTCAGCTAACATATGGTATCATCCATGTGCTGTATTACAAGTGGGAAGAGTGAGTTCAGCTCCCACAACTCAGCCTGGATGAAGGTGTCACTGCAAGCGACATGAAGGCAGCCACTGCCTATAAGTGACGGGGTGAGAGATAGCGCACGTGTCTCCCTCCTGACTCATTGAGCATCATATGACCACACAGTGGAGTGTTTACTGTATTTGTAATCTTTTTCTTTAATTTGGTACATCAAGTAAAATTAAATAAAGGTATAAAGCACGTATTTTAACCCAAATAATAATAAAAGTTAAGTATTAAATTTTCACCTGGGACAAGATAGGTTCAACGCCTACATAGGGATCTGTAAATAAACAATTTGATAAACCTTACCCAGGGTTTGTCTCAATATGAATAAGTAATTAATTTCCGGTACAAGTAATCATCAGATATTAGGCCTACTGCAAATAACGCGGACACAATCACAAAAGGGTTGTATCTGCGGAGATCTGAGATCCACCTCAGAATAGCTTTATTTTATATCCTTATGATTGGACAATTGAAGGTTACATAGATCCACGTGATACAATTATTATTATTATGATGTAGTTGTATAATTAGATAATGAGTAATTCGACAAGTATATAGACAACAAGTTCATCCCTCCGGACATCTGGCACATTATCCTTGAGTCCACTGATTTATATATGACCAAAAATGCCTGTCTTATTTGTGTAATCGTGTTACTATTCAGACAGGGACATTCACCCTTTTCCGTGCACGTACCACATCTAGTTACATCTACAGATGGCCCTTAAAGTGTGATCCTGACGTCATAATGTTATACAGCAGGGGAATATGATGAGATCAATTATATATTCACCCACATCAATAACAACTTAACTATACTAGACCATAGTTTTCATGCATGGATATATATAGTTATATAAAATATCATTGACCATTACTCAGGGCTTTGGAGTCGAGGAGTTAGAGGCAATTTTGGGTACCTGGGGTCGGCAAAAAATGAACCGACTCCTACTAGATTTAAATTGGAATAAAAAAAAAAAAAAATCACGTTTAAATGTCCCAATTCACAAAAAGTTATAATTAATTACCGTATTTTCCATTTCATCCACCATGACGGCCCACATTGAGATTGACCCTTGACCTCTGTAGGGGCAGGAACACATAGAGAGTTTAAGAACCCCCCACCCCTCCACCTCCTCAGTGCTTTCCTGCCCCTACAGGGGCCAACACGTGGAGAGTTCCTCCTTCATGGAGGATGAAATAACCTTATCTTTCTTACAGGTTCTCCAGCTGGCCTCCCGCGGCAGGGGCCAAGGCTGGCCAGCTAGGAGCATCGAGGACCCTCGTCTTGGCTTATACCGAGGCCTGTGGTCCTCCCCATACCTTCGGACTTCCTTCCCTCCTTGTGGATGCAGTCGAAGGTGCCGGCTTCTCAGCGCGCGGCGCTCTGCGTCCTTTCCTTCTGGAGGACCGAGCTCTGGCGTCCGGCAGGGGGAGCAGGTGCGACGCATGGAGCGTCTCTATGGGCGGGCCGGGCGACGCACGCCTCTCTTAGTAGGCTAGTGCGGCGCAGGCCTACGCCGTCATGCAGGGCGCAGCTTGATGACGTCAGACGCCGGGAAATTTAAAAAGAAGACCGCGGTTCCTCTCGGCACCTCACCTGTCACACCGCGATGTCTGAGACACCTGCTCCCTGCCAGGAAGGTCCCGATCCTTCTGCCTCCAGCACAGTGAGTCCCCTTCGGGGGGGTGTATATTTCAGTTTCTTGTAAACCTGAATTACTAATGCTGGGTTATCTGGTTGCTTCCTTCTGCAGGGCAGCAAGGAATTAAAATCTAAAACAAAGCCCTTAAAATGCTGTGCTTGTTCCAAGCGTCTCCCCGAAAATTATAAAAAGCGACTATGCAAACCTTGCACTTCGGAGATTTGGAAAGAGGAGCAACCAGATATACTCTCGGAGATGAAGTCCTTTATTTCTGACGAGATTAAGTCCTCTTTAGCCTCCTTATCTACTCCTGCCAGCGACCCCATCCCTTCTAAGAAGCGCAAAATATCCGTTATTTCTTCCTCTGAGGGTGAAGAGGTTGAAGTAGCCTCTGCCTCGTCCAGACAATTTCCTAATGAGGAACCCTTGTCGGACGGAGAGATTCTGGAGGAGGATAAAAGATACTTCTTTTCCGCTAAAGAAATGGAAGAGCTGCTCCGAGCAGTCAGGTCCACTATGGGTATTGAAGATATTCCTAAACCCCGTACGGTTCAGGATGAGATGTTTGGGGGCCTTAGAGCTAGGTCTCCTATTGTTTTCCCCATCAATGAAAATATAAAGGAAATGATATTAGAGGAATGGTCAGATCCAGAGAAGAGACTTGGCGTTCCTAAAGAATTCAGGAATAGGCTCTGCTTTGACCCGTCTGAAAGTAAAATATATAACCAGACGCCTAAGGTCGATTTGCAAGTATCCAAGGTAGCAAAAAAGACCGCCCTACCCTTTGAGGATTCCTCTCAGCTAAGTGATCCTATGGATAGAAAGGCAGATGGCCTTCTTAAGAAATCCTGGGAAGCGGCGATGTTTGGGGTAAAAACTAACATCTCCGCTACATCCGTTGCCAGAGCAATGTATATATGGCTTGGAGAACTAGACGAACATCTGAAGAACAAGACTCCAAGAGAAGAGATCAGGGAATCTCTCCCCCTTCTCCGCTCCGCCACGGCATTTTTAGCCGATGCGTCGGCAGAGTCCATCAGATTTTCCGCCAAGGATGCTGCCCTTTCTAATGCTGCCCGTCGGGCTTTATGGATGAAAGCCTGGTCCGGAGACAAGGCATCCAAGGCCAAGCTTTGTTCTATCCCCTTTTCAGGGGAATTTGTCTTCGGCCCCACTCTGGATAAAATCCTAGAGGGCGCAGCAGACAAGAAGAGGGGTTTTCCAGAGGACAAAGAACCAAAAAAGAAGCCCTTTCGGCAGTACCAGCCCCAGCAGAGATCCTACAGGGGGAAAGGGAAGTCTGGCCGATGGAGTTATCCAAAAGGGGGGAGAGGAAGAGGCTTTATCCTCAATCCCCAGAATAGGCAACCGAAGCAGCAATGACGCCAGGGTAGGGGGGCGACTGATGGGTTTTCTATCCTCCTGGAGTCAGGTAACTTCAAATCCCTGGGTGCTAAATATAATCTCCCAGGGCTACAGGATAGAGTTCACATCAGTCCCCCCAAGAAGATACTGCATTACATCTCAGAGCAGATCAGATCTCCCGAAAATCTGGCAGGGCGTCCAAGACCTCTTAGAGCTAGGGGTAATACGAAAGGTTCCTATCCCAGAGGAAAGAAGAGGATTCTATTCCAGTCTTTTTTTAGTAAAAAAACCAGATCAATCCTTTCGCACGATAATAAACTTAAAACCCCTAAACAGGTCTATCTTATACAGGAGGTTCAGGATGGAGACCATCCCATCCACAATCCCTCTGATTCCAAAAGGAGCATTCATGTCGTCAATCGATCTGAAGGACGCTTGCTACCACGTCCCCATCCATCATCTTTCCCAAAAGTATTTAAGGTTCGCTCTAAGAGGACCAGACAGGTCTATACATCACTTCCAATATGTCGCCCTCCCTTTTGGTATCTCCTCGGCCCCCAGGGTCTTCACAAAGATCGTAGTAGAGATGGTGGCCTGCCTTCGTCAGGAAGGAATCACAATTATTCCTTATCTCGACGACTTTTTAATCCTGGGCAAGACAGAATCCGAAAACCTTTCGGCGACCCAAAGATTCTCGGAACTCTTAAGGTGCCTCGGATGGATTATAAATATAAAAAAATCCACCCTAACCCCGTCCACGAGAATAAAGTTCCTGGGCGTGGAATTAGATTCGTCTCGGCTGATGACCTTCCTCCCTCAGGACAAAGCTACTGCCCTGATAGAGAAAGTCAGAACATTCCAGAAGGCTCGCAGCTGCTCCATCAGAAAGGCCATGAGTCTCCTAGGAAGCCTAACTGCCTGCATCCCCTCGGTGGCTTGGTGCCAAAGCCACACAAGAATAATCCAAAATTGGATCCTAACTATCTGGGACGGAAGACAGTTAAGCCTGGACAGGGTCTTTCGGATCCCTCAGTCTGTAAAAACAGATTTGGGCTGGTGGAAAGTAAAAAGAAGGCTGCTAGGGGGCCTTCAGTGGCGGAATCATCCCGTCATTCAGGTAATTACGGACGCAAGCCTCGGAGGCTGGGGAGCAAAGATAGGAGATCATCTTCTACAGGGTACCTGGCCCGCCGAAATAAGAGACAGATCTTCCAACTACCGAGAGCTTTACGCAGTCCTGGAAGCTTTATTAAAAGGAGAGTGCCTTCTAAAAGGGCAACATCTAAGAGTAATGTCAGACAACACTACAACGGTGGCCTATCTGCGTCACCAGGGGGGAACAAGATCACGGCCTCTTGGCGAGATAGCAAAAAGAATTTTCTCCTGGGCAGAAGTAAACACTTTATCTCTGTCCGCCGTCCACCTAAGGGGCTGCGAAAACACAGTAGCAGACTTTCTGAGCAGAGAGACAGTAGACCCAGGAGAATGGTCTCTGAACAGGAAGATCTTCCAAAAGATCTCAGAAAGGTGGGGCTGTCCAGAGGTAGACCTATTCGCCACCAGGAAAAATGCGCAGGTAGACTGTTTTTGCTCCCTAAACCCAGGAGACAATCCATGGGCAATAGATGCTCTATCAATACATTGGAATTGGAGACTAGCCTACGCCTTTCCCCCAATACCACTACTACCTCGGATTGTCCAGAAGCTTCTGGAGGAACCGACTACTCTCATCCTGATAGCCCCTCTATGGCCAAAGAGAAGTTGGTTCTCCAGTCTAAGACAGTTATCGCTGGAGGATCCGTGGGAGATTCCCTTCCAGAGGGACATTCTAGTCCAGGGCCCTCTTCTGCACCCAGACCCAGGCATGTTCAGGCTGTCAGCCTGGATCCTGAGAGCGAGACACTAAGAAGCAGAGGACTTTCGGAAAAGGTGATATGTACTCTGAGGGCAAGTAGGAAAAAGGTGACCTCCTCCATCTACCTCAAGATCTGGAAGAAATACTGTTCCTGGTTAGGAGTTGAGCGCCCAGACACCACCTCTCCTCCCATCAACAGAATTTTGGACTTTCTACAGTGCGGCCTTGAGTTAGGCCTTAGACCTAGTACTTTGAAGGTCCAAATTTCTGCCCTAAGCTCCTTCTATGACTGTAGCCTGGCCAACCACAGATGGATCAGGAGGTTCTTCAGAGCGGTTGCAAGGTTGAGACCCTCCCTGAGATCCAGAATTCCGACCTGGGATCTTAACACCGTACTAGAGGGCTTAACAAAACCTCCATTTGTACCTTCATCGGAGATCTCTTTAAAACACCTTTCCCTTAAGACTGCCTTTCTGATCGCCATCACCTCAGCCAGACGCATCGGGGAGATCCAGGCTTTATCATGTAGAGAGCCCTACCTCAAAATTAACAAGGATCACATCCGTCTAACTCTCGACCCAGGCTTTCTCCCCAAAGTAGTCTCTCCTTTCCATCTAGAGCAGGAGATCTTCCTACCCTCTATCCCTAGAGGGTCTAGTGATAGGTTATATCTCCTGGACGTCAGGGACATAGTTATCCGTTACCTGGATTCTACCAGAGATTTTAGGGTGGATGACAATCTCCTTATTCAGTTTTCAGGGAAGAATAAAGGAAAGAAGTTAGCCAGGTCTTCCATAGCTAGATGGATCAAATCCACTATTGAATGTTGCTACAAGATCCAGAACAAACCCTGTCCTGGTAATGTTAAAGCCCATTCTACTAGGGCCACATCCTCCTCTTGGGCCGAGAAAGGAGGGGTCTCGCTGGACCAGATTTGTAAAGCCGCAACCTGGTCTAGTGCTAATACTTTCGTAAGACACTATCGTCTTAATCTTCCGGACGCAAATGAAGCTCTTTTCGGCCGGAAGGTTCTACAGGCGATATCCCCACCCATTTAGTTATCTGATATGTCTCAATGTGGGCCGTCATGGTGGATGAAATGGAAAAACCGCAATTAGACTTACCGGTAATTCCGTTTCCTTGAATCCACCATGACGGCCCATACTATTCCCCGTCTCTAAAAAAAAAAAAAAAAAAATATAAAATACATAAAAAAAAAAAAAAAAAAAAGGATTTTTGGATTTATGTTGCATATTCATGCAGGAGTTTAAGGGTATGGATCAATATCCTTTTACTTTTGTTCCACCTTTTCGGGTAATTGTAAAGCACTGAGGAGGTGGAGGGGTGGGGGGTTCTTAAACTCTCTATGTGTTCCTGCCCCTACAGAGGTCAAGGGTCAATCTCAATGTGGGCCGTCATGGTGGATTCAAGGAAACGGAATTACCGGTAAGTCTAATTGCGGTTTTTTCGCCCTATAAGATGTAGGTTTTTGAGGAGGAAAATAAGAAAAAATATTTTGAACAAAAAGGTGTGCTTTTGGTGGGTTTTGAACTAATGGTGGTCTGTCTGTGGGTGGCACGGTTATGGGGGCATCTGTGGGTGGCACGGTTATGGGGGCATCTGTGGGTGGCACGGTTATGGGGGGATCATTGTGGGGGCATCTGTGGGTGGCACTGTTATGGGGGCATCTGTGGGTGGCACTGTTATGGGGGCATCTGTGGGTGGCACGGTTATGGGGGGATCATTGTGGGGGCATCTGTGGGTGGCACTGTTATGGGGGCATCTGTGGGTGGCACTGTTATGGGGGCATCTGTGGATGACACATATATAGCATCTTATCTTATGTGTCACCCCCCCATAACAGTGTCCCTGTGTAGTGAATTGGGGCCGGCATCTGTTGCTGTAATGGCAGCGGGGCCCGGTGCCTGCTTCATTCATAGAGTGGGCGGAGCAGGCGCGTGACGTAGTGAGCTACGCTACGAGCGCCCGCCCGGCGTCCTGACTGCCAAGAAGTTTTTCAGATGATTGGAATACTTTAACAATACCCACAAGTTAGATATGATTACTGTATACTACAGTGAGCGGGGCCCGGTGTAGTAGAATACAGTGAGTGCACCAGGCCCCGCTGCCATTACAGAAACAGATGCCGGCCCCCAGCCCCTCCTCCCTCTCAGCCTATTCACCGGATGGTCGCAGCATTCGCCCCATAAGACGCACTGCTATTTTCCATTTCATCCACCATGACGGCCCACATTGAGATTGACCCTTGACCTCTGTAGGGGCAGGAACACATAGAGAGTTTAAGAACCCCCCACCCCTCCACCTCCTCAGTGCTTTCCTGCCCCTACAGGGGCCAACACGTGGAGAGTTCCTCCTTCATGGAGGATGAAATAGCCTTATCTCTCTTACAGGTTCTCCAGCTGGCCTCCCGCAGCAGGGGCCAAGGCTGGCCAGCTAGGAGCATCGAGGACCCTCGTCTTGGCTTATGCCGAGGCCTGTGGTCCTCCCCATACCTTCGGACTTCCTTCCCTCTTTGTGGAAGCAGTTGAAGGTGCCGGCTTCTCAGCGCGCGCGGCGCTCGGCGTCCTTTCCTTCCGGAGGACCGAGCTCTGGCGTCCGGCAGGGGGAGCAGGTGTGACGCATGGAGCGTCTCTATGGGCGGGCCGGGCGACGCACGCCTCTCTTAGTAGGCTAGTGCGGCGCAGGCCTACGCCGTCATGCAGGGCGCAGCTAGATGACGTCAGACGCCGGGAATTTTAAAAAAAGAAGACCGCGGATACTTTCGGCACCTCACCTGTTACACCGCGATGTCTGAGACACCTGCTCCCCGCCAGGAAGGTCCTGATCCTTCTGCCTCCAGCACCGTGAGTCCCCTTCTGGGGGGTGTATATTTCAGTTTTTGTAAGCCTGAATTACTAATGCTGGGTTATCTGGTTGCTTCCTTCTGCAGGGCAGCAAGGAGTTAAAATCCAAAACAAAACCCTTAAAATGCTGTGCTTGTTCCAAGCGTCTCCCCGAAAATTATAAAAAGAGACTATGCAAACCTTGCACTTCGGAGATTTGGAAAGAGGAGCAACCAGATATACTCTCGGAGATGAAGTCTTTTATTTCTGACGAGATTAAGTCCTCTTTAGCCTCCTTATCTACCCCTTCCAGCAACCCCATCCCTTCTAAGAAGCGCAAAATATCCGTTATTTCTTCTTCTGAGGGTGAAGAGGTTGAAGTGGCCTCTGCCTCGTCCAGACAATTTCCTAATGAGGAACCCTTGTCGGACGGAGAGATTCTGGAGGAGGATAAAAGATACTTTTTTTCCGCTAATGAAATGGAAGAGCTGCTCCGAGCAGTCAGGTCCACTATGGGCATTGAAGATATTCCTAAACCCCGTACGGTTCAGGATGAAATGTTTGGGGGCCTTAGAGCTAGGTCTCCTATTGTTTTCCCCATCAATGAAAATATAAAGGAAATGATATTAGAGGAATGGTCAGATCCAGAAAAGAGACTTGGCGTTCCTAAAGAATTCAGGAATAGGCTCTGCTTTGACCTGTCTGAAAGTAAAATATATAACCAAACGCCTAAGGTCGATTTGCAAGTATCCAAGGTAGCAAAAAAGACCGCCCTACCCTTTGAGGATTCCTCTCAGCTAGGTGATCCTATGGATAGAAAGGCAGATGGCCTCCTTAAGAAATCCTGGGAAGCGGCGATGTTTGGGGTAAAAACTAATATTTCCGCTACATCCGTTGCCAGAGCAATGTATATATGGCTTGGAGAACTGGACGAACATCTGAAAAACAAGACTCCAAGAGAAGAGATCAGGGAATCTCTCCCCCTTCTCCGCTCCGCCACGGCATTTTTGGCCGATGCGTCTGCAGAGTCCATCAGATTTTCCGCCAAGGATGCTGCCCTTTCTAATGCTGCCCGTCGGGCTTTATGGATGAAAGCCTGGTCCGGAGACAAGGCATCCAAGGCCAAGCTTTGTTCTATCCCCTTTTCAGGGGAATTTGTCTTCGGCCCCACTCTGGATAAAATCCTAGAGGGCGCAGCAGACAAGAAGAAGGGTTTTCCAGAGGACAAAGAACCAAAAAAGAAGCCCTTTCGGCAGTACCAACCCCAGCAGAGATCCTACAGGGGGAAAGGGAAGTCTGGCCGATGGAGTTATCCAAAAGGGGGGAGAGGAAGAGGCTTTATCCTCAATCCCCAGAATAGGCAACCTAAGCAGCAATGACGCCAGGGTAGGGGGGCGACTGATGGGTTTTCTATCCTCCTGGAGTCAGGTAACTTCAAATCCCTGGGTGCTAAATATAATCTCCCAGGGTTACAGGATAGAGTTCACATCAGTCCCCCCAAGAAGATACTGCATTACACCTCAGAGCAGATCAGATCTCCCGAAAATCTGGCAGGGCGTCCAAGACCTCTTAGAGCTAGGGGTAATTCGAAAGGTTCCTATCCCAGAGGAAAGGAGAGGATTCTATTCCAGTCTTTTTTTAGTAAAAAAACCAGACCAATCCTTTCGCACGATAATAAACTTAAAACCCCTAAACAGGTCTATCTTATACAGGAGGTTCAGGATGGAGACCATCCCATCCACAATCCCTCTGATTCCAAAAGGGGCATTCATGTCGTCAATCGATCTGAAGGACGCTTACTACCACGTCCCCATCCATCATCTTTCCCAAAAGTATCTAAGATTCGCTCTAAGAGGACCAGACAGGTCTATACATCACTTCCAATATGTCGCCCTCCCTTTCGGTATCTCCTCAGCCCCCAGGGTCTTCACAAAGATCGTAGTAGAGATGGTGGCCTGCCTTCGTCAGGAAGGAATCACAATTATTCCTTATCTCGACGACTTTTTAATTCTGGGCAAGACAGAATCCGAGAACCTTCTGGCGACCCAAAGATTCTCGGAACTCTTAAAGAGCCTCGGATGGATTATAAATATAAAAAAATCCACCCTAACCCCGTCCATGAGAATAAAGTTCCTGGGTGTGGAATTAGATTCGTCCCGGCTGATGACCTTCCTCCCTCAGGACAAAGCTACTGCACTGACAGAAAAAGTCAGAACATTCCAGAAGGCTCGCAACTGCTCCATCAGAAAGGCCATGAGTCTCCTAGGAAGCCTAACCGCCTGCATCCCCTCTGTGGCATGGTGCCAAAGCCACACAAGAATAATCCAAAATTGGATCCTAACTATCTGGGACGGAAGACAGTTAAGTCTAGACAGGGTCTTTCGGATCCCTCAGTCTGTAAAAACAGACTTGGATTGGTGGAAAGTAAAAAGAAGACTGCTAGGAGGCCTTCAGTGGCGGAATCATCCCGTCATTCAGGTAATCACGGACGCAAGCCTCGGAGGCTGGGGAGCAAAGATAGGAGATCATCTTCTACAGGGTACCTGGCCCGCCGAGATAAGAGACAGATCCTCCAACTACCGAGAGCTTTACGCAGTCCTGGAAGCATTATTAAAAGGAGAGTGCCTTCTAAAAGGGCGACATCTAAGAGTAATGTCAGACAACACTACAACGGTGGCCTATCTGCGTCACCAGGGGGGAACAAGATCACGGCCTCTTGGCGAGATAGCAAAAATAATTTTCTCCTGGGCAGAAGTAAACACTTTATCTCTGTCCGCCATCCACCTAAGGGGCTGCGAAAACACAGTAGCAGACTTTCTGAGCAGAGAGATAGTAGACCCAGGAGAATGGTCTCTGAACAGGAATATCTTCCAAAAAATCTCGGAAAGATGGGGCTGTCCAGAGGTAGACTTATTCGCCACCAGAAAAAATGCGCAGGTAGACTGTTTTTGCTCCCTAAACCCAGGAGACAATCCATGGGCAATCGATGCTCTATCAATACAATGGAATTGGAGACTAGCCTACGCCTTTCCCCCAATACCACTACTACCTCGGATCGTCCAGAAGCTCCTGGAGGAACCGACTACTCTCATCCTGATAGCCCCCCTATGGCCAAAGAGAAGTTGGTTCTCCACTCTAAGACAGCTATCGCTGGAGGATCCATGGGAGATTCCCTTCCAGAGGGACATTCTAGTCCAGGGCCCTCTTCTTCATCCAGACCCAGGCATGTTCAGGCTGTCAGCCTGGATCCTGAGAGCGAGACACTAAGAAGCAGAGGACTTTCGGAAAAGGTGATACGTACTCTGAGGGCAAGTAGAAAAAAGGTGACCTCCTCCATCTACCTCAAGATCTGGAAGAAATACTGTTCCTGGTTAGGAGTTGAGCGCCCAGACACCACCTCTCCTCCCATCAACAGAATTTTGGACTTTCTACAGTGCGGCCTTGAGTTAGGCCTTAGACCTAGTACTTTGAAGGTCCAAATTTCTGCCCTAAGCTCCTTCTATGACTGCAGCCTGGCCAACCACAGATGGATCAGGAGGTTCTTCAGAGCGGTTGCAAGGTTGAGACCCTCCCTGAGATCCAGAACTCCGACCTGGGATCTTAACACCGTACTAGAGGGCTTAACAAAACCTCCATTTGTACCTTCGTTGGAGATCTCTTTAAAACACCTTTCCCTTAAGACTGCCTTTCTGATCGCTATCACCTCAGCCAGACGCATCGGGGAGATCCAGGCTTTATCGTGTAGAGAGCCCTACCTCCAAATTAACAAGGATCACATCCGTCTAACTCTCGACCCAGGCTTTCTCCCTAAAGTAGTCTCTCCTTTCCATCTAGAGCAGGAGATCTTCCTACCCTCTATCCCTAGGTCCGATCATGCAGGGTCTAGTGATAGGTTACATCTCCTGGACGTTAGGGACATAGTTATCCGTTACCTGGATTCTACCAGAGATTTTAGGGTGGATGACAATCTCCTTATTCAGTTTTCAGGGAAGAATAAAGGAAAGAAGTTAGCCAGGTCTTCCATAGCTAGATGGATCAAATCCACTATTGAATGTTGCTACAAGATCCAGAACAAACCCAGTCCTGGTAATGTTAAAGCCCATTCTACTAGGGCCACGGCCTCTTCTTGGGCCGAGAAAAGAGGGGTCTCGCTGGACCAGATCTGTAAAGCCGCAACCTGGTCTAGCACTAATACTTTTGTAAGACACTATCGTCTTAATCTTCCAGACGCAAATGAAGCTCTTTTTGGCCGGAAGGTTCTACAGGCGATATCCCCACCCATTTAGTTATCTGATATGTCTCAATGTGGGCCGTCATGGTGGATGAAATGGAAAAACCGCAATTAGACTTGCCGGTAATTCCGTTTCCTTGAATCCACCATGACGGCCCATACTATTCCCCTTCCCAAAAAAAAATAATATATATATATATATATAAAATATATAAAAAAAATAAAAATTATTTTTTGGATTTATGTTGCATATACATGCAGGAGTTTAAGGGTATGGATCAATATCCTTTTACTTTTGTTCCACCTTTTCGGGTAATTGTAAAGCACTGAGGAGGTGGAGGGGTGGGGGGTTCTTAAACTCTCTATGTGTTCCTGCCCCTACAGAGGTCAAGGGTCAATCTCAATGTGGGCCGTCATGGTGGATTCAAGAAAACGGAATTACCGGTAAGTCTAATTGCGTTTTTTTCCCCCACTTTTGCGAAAAATACGGTACTTCTCTACTGTAAGAATAAAGAACATTGCATGCAGTGCGTCACGTTACCGCAAAACGAACCCGTTAAGTGACCATGAGGAAGCGTGCTTTTCATATGCTTCACTATATGGCGCGCAATGCACAGTTAAGGAGCGGCAATACTTATACTTTCCATTGTGTTGTGTTCCACTGTTACAGGGAACGCAACGCCCACGGTTAACCTAGCCTCTCACTGATAACTGATTAAGTAAATATGTGTTTTGCAGGACTAGACACTTGTATAAGTGAAGGGAATGGATGGTCAATAGCTCAAGACTGAAGCTGTAAACCATCAGAAAAACTGCTGTCATTCAGCTACGGCTATAAAAACGTGTAAACTCAGATTGTTAGCTTAAACGTTAAACATGACTGTGGGATTCTACTAGGGAACTCAGGCTTTACAATAAATGCCCCTTCCCCTGCCTCTTCCCGGATCCCCCCACTGCCCTATCATCAGCAGAGGATCAGCACACAAAGGAGAGGGCAGCAGCTTCCTGGCCAGTAGTTCTGTGGTAATGACATTCGCATATTAAATACAAAGGAGGCGGAGTCGGAAGTACCAAAAACTGAGGAGTCTGATTTGGAGTCGGACCATTTATCTACCGACTCCACAGCCCTGCCATTACTCTCACACTTACTTTGCTGGCTGGATTCCTTTTTCCATCCCATTATACACTGCTCGATTCCATGGTTACGACCACCCTGGAATCCATCAGCGGTGGCCGTGCTTGCACACTATATGAAATAGCACCAGCCTATGTGTGCTTCCATGGTCCTGGCTACCAGAGAGGGCTGTGCTTTTTCTTACAGTATGCAAGCATGACCACCGCTGATAGATTGCAGGGTGGTCGTAACCATGGAAACAAGCAGTGTATGTAATATAATAATGTAATAGAAAGATAAATCCAGAAAGCAAAGGAGGCAATATAGACAATCACAATACATTAGTAAGTGTCTTGTATTAACCTTCTCTACATAATAAAGGCCATTTACTGAAGTGATACAACCCCTTTAACCGCCTCCGGACCGGCTAATGCAGGATCGCGTTCCGGAGGCGGCTGTCTCAGGCAGAGTCACGCATTGGCGCGTCATCTCGCGAGACGCGAGATTTCCTGTGAACGTGCGCATACAGGCACGCGCGTTCACAGGATCGGCAGGTAAGCGAGTGGATCTACAGCCTGCCAGCGGCGATCGTTCGCTGGCAGGCTGTAGATGCGATTTTTTTTAAACTTTTTTTTTTTATAACCCCTAACAGGTATATTAGACGCTGTTTTGATAACAGCGTCTAATATACCTGCTACCTGGTCCTCTGGTGGTCCCTTTTGCTTGGATCGACCACCAGAGGACACAGGCAGCTCCGTAATAAGTAGCACCACACGACACTTCACCCCCCCCTGTCAATTATTAACCCCTTATGAACCATTGATCACCCCATATAGACTCCCTGATCACCCCCTGTCATTAAACACCCCTGTAAGGCTCCATTCAGACGTCCGTATGTGTTTTGCGGATCCACGGATACATAGATCGGATCCGCAAAACACATACAGACGTCTCAATGGAGCCTTACAGGGGGGTGATCACCCCATATAGACTCCTTGATCAACCCCCTGTCATTGATCACCCCCCTGTAAGGCTCCATTCAGACATTTTCTGGGGCACAAGTTAGCCGAAATAGTTTTTTTTTTTTCTTTTTCTTATTTAACTTGTGTCAAAAAATAAAATCTCACATGAACTCACCATACCCCTCACGGAATCCAAATGCGTGGAATTTTTTTAGACATTTGGATTCCAGACTTCTTCTCATGCTTTAGGGCCCCTAAAATGCCAGGTCAGTACAAACACCCCACAAATGACCCCATTTTGGAAAGAAGACACCCCAAGGTAATCGCTGAGGGGCATATTGAGTCCATGAAAGATTGAACTTTTTGTCACAAGTTAGCTAATTTCCGCTAATTTGTGCCAAAAAAAAATAAAAATTCAATGAACTCGCCATGCCCCTCACGGAATACCTTAGGGTGTCTTCTTTCCAAAATGGGGTCACATGTGGGGTATTTATACTGCCCTGGCATTTTAGGGGCCCTAAAGCGTGAGAAGAAGTCTGGAATCCAAATGTCTAAAAATGCCCTCCTAAAAGGAATTTGGGCCCCTTTGTGCACCTAGGCTGCAAAAAAGTGACACATGTGGTATCGCCGTACTCGGGAGAAGTAGGGCAATGTGTTTTGGGGTGTATTTTTACATATACCCATGCTGGGTGAGAGAAATATCTCTCTAAAATGACAATTTTGTATAAAAAAATGGGAAAAGTTGACTTTTACAGAGAATTTTCTCTCACCCAGCATGGGTATATGTAAAAATACACCCCAAAACACATTACCCTACTTCTTATGAGTATGGCAATACCACATGTGTGACACTTTTTTGCAGACTAGGTGCGCAAAGGGGCCCAAATTCTAAAGAGTCATTTTTACGATTTCACAGGGCATTTTTTATGCATTTTGATTTCAAACTACTTCTCACGCATTAGGGCCCCTAAAATGCCAGGGCAGTATAACTACCCCAAAAGTGACCCCATTTTGGAAAGAAGACACCCCAAGGTATTCCGTGAGGGGCATAGTGAGTTCATGGAAGTTTTTATTTTTTTGTCACAAGTTAGCGGAAAATGATGATTTCTTTTTTTCTTACAAAGTCTCATATTCCACTAACTTGTGACAAAAAATAAAAACTTCCATGAACTCACTATGCCCATCACGAAATACCTTGGGGTGTCTTCTTTCCAAAATGGAGTCATTTGTGGGTTTTTTCTACTGTCTGGGCATTGTAGAACCTCAGGAAATATGACAGGTGCTCAGAAAGTCAGAGCTGCTTCAAAAAGCGGAAATTCACATTTTTGTACCATAGTTTGTAAACGCTATAACTTTTACCCAAAACACTTTTTTTTTTTTTACGCATACATTTTTTTTTACCAAAGACATGTAGAACAACAAATTTAGAGAAAAATTTATATATATAGATTTAAAAAAAAAATAATATTTTTTACAACTGAAAGTGAAAAATGTCATTTTTTTGGAAAAAAATTGGTTAAATTTCGATTAAAAACAAAAAAAAGTAAAAATGTCAGCAGCAATGAAAATACCACCAAATGAAAGCTCTATTAGTGAGAAGAAAAGGAGGTAAAATTCATTTGGGTGGTAAGTTGCATGACCGAGCAATAAACCGTGAAAGTAGTGTAGTGCAGAAGTGTAAAAAGTAGTCTGGTCATTTAAGGGTGTTTAAGCTAGGGGGCTGAAGTGGTTAAAGAGATCTGGCGAGGAGCAGCCTTCAGGATTTTGAAGCATTCTGGTGGGATCCAGCCGCACCCTGACAAATGAGCAGAGAAGTGGCCGGACAAATCCCATTGGGATCGTTGGTTTTCGTCCGGCGGCTGCTCTGCATGTTTTCCGGGTTGTGTCCTGATCTCTGCCGCTCCCCATTATAGTGAATGGGGCTGGTGGGTGTCTCTGGCAGGTGAACAGCCGAAGAAAGGAAATGCTACTGTGAAATCAGCCTCCGCAGCCGGAGAGATGGGCATCTCCGCAGCCGGTAATTAGCAGATTACAGAGAACAGGAACCAGGAAGGAAACGCGCAGGACATGATGTCCCTATTATGGGAGGTGCTGTGGGTGCCCCTGTTGTCCCTTTATTGTTATAATATTCTCCCTGAAGTGCCCCTAGTATTTATTCTATATACAGTCACATATAAATAACAACACAACCACTGCCTTCAGCATTGATCACATGGACTGTGATGTCATCACAGGTCCTTCTGCTCTTCCAATGCATTAGATTCAATTGTATTGCTGTCCTGAGGATACAGTTGTATCTATCTGGCAGGCAGTACATTTGGGGCCTGAGACAAAACGTCTGGGGCCCAGGCCCCAAATGTTTTAGCTGAGCAACACCCCTGCCTTTCTGTAAGTGTGATTTACTCCTCCTTATCTTTTCTCTAAGCTCCAGAGCTGAAAACATAGTGTAAAGTAAGGAAATGGACATCACAGCAATACAGTGGTGGCAGATTTCAGTGAAATGCATCTAACTGTGCAGCTGAAACAGGGAATAAAATGTCCCAAAAATACTTTAGGTAAACCCAAAAAAGAAGCACAGCGATTTATAATAACTTTATTGGAAACATTATACATTTTTCAAACCAGCACCTGGATCTGAATACTTTCATATTTACATGTAATAAAATTTTTTGTGTAACCACATATACATGTATCTGTATAAGCGCCACCTGCTATTCAGGGGTGTTTGGAGTTTGACCTCTATATTGATCTTTTATTGGAGACCTATCCTGAGTATATGCCGGAGACACCCTTTAATGACTGCTATATTTAGTCATGCTGCCAAAAACCAAACCCGCCAACCCAATGTCTGTCTAGATAGTAATAATGACCTTTATTTCCAGGATGTCCTCCATGACAGCACACATGGAGGATGTCCTTATGTACCTCTAAAGGGACAGGAAGCACAGAGGTGTAAAGCCCTTCCCTTTTTTTTTTTTTGCTACTTATAATCCCTATACTGCGATATATCAATATATAATGCTATTACTCATTTTGGTTCAGTAGTTAATTAAAAAAACGGACTTTTATAATATGCAAATTACCTGTCTACCAGCAAGTAGGGCGGTTACTTGTTGGTAGCAGCCGCATCCTCCTTTCATAAAGACGCCCCCTCCTCATGTTGATTTGACAGGGCCAGTGAACGCGCTCGTCTTCTGTCTGGCCCTGTCTGCATTCAAAATCTGGCGCCTGCGCCGTACCTGTCTTCAGTCGGCGCAGGCGCACTGAGAGGAGGACGCTCGCTCGGCCACTTCATCCTCAATGCGCCTGCGCTGATGACGTCACATCTACACCCGGAGCAGTATAGGGATTATAAGTAGCCAAAAAAAAAAAAGTTTTTAGTGGGGTGACAGAAGTCCATTAAACAACTTTGCAGCTCCTGCATTGATAAATTGCTAAAAGAACAGCCATCTTTATCAGCTGAAATTACGAAGATTATAAAGGAGGAAGTACACTCCTCAGTGGTCAAATTAATGCCAAAATCTGTTCCGCAGTCTCATATTAGAAGACCTAGAGCTGATATGTTCTCGGATTCAGAGGATGAATCCACTAGTAACATTAGATCAGAGGGAGAAATGGATGATATTGAGGAAGATTAAATTGTTTATTGTCCTGCGGAAGAGGGAAAAAAAGTTGTTGTTTTTTTTCATCCGAGGATTTAGATGTTCTCATTTCTGCTGTCCGTCAGACAATGGACGTAGAGGACGTCGCCCAACCTCGTTCTATACAGGACGAGATGTTTGTCGGACTAAAAGCCAAAAGAAAACACTCTTTCCAGTAAATGAAAATCTATAATTACTCATATTGGAGGAATGGGAGGAAGCGGAAAAGAGGCTTTACATATCTCGTGAGTTTAAGAATCGTCTAGGCTTTAATGCAGAAGATAAAAAAATTATACAAATTGTGTATACTCATTGCAAAAGTAAAAAAACCTCCTTGCCCTTTGAGGATTCCTCGCAACTTAAGAACGCTATGGATAGAAAAATAGATGTTCTTTTTAAAAAACTCCTGGGAGGTATCTTCTGCATTGATTAATACAAATATTGCCACTACTTCACTGTCTCGATTTGTTATTTTTATGGCTCTCCCAACTAGAGAACCATCAAAAGATGAAAAACCTCCATGGAAGAAATTCTGGAGTCCATTCCACTCTTAAAAATGGAAACTGTGTTTGTCTCTGATGCTTCAGCGGAATCTATTAGATTCGCTGCCAGAGGCAGTTCCTTTTTAAATTCCTCCAGACTAGAATTAAAACTTGGTCTGGGGACATCCCGTCAAAAAAAGCTTTGTACTATCCCATTTTCTGGTACTTATATTTTTGGCCCAATTCTGTATTCTATTTTGGAAAAGGACCCGATATACGTCTCAGTCCTACAGAGGCAAGGGTAAATCAGGAAGGTGGAGTTACCCAAAGAGAGGTAAGAGTAGAAGGTTCCGCCTTAATCCCAATACTACACAACAAAAACAATGACGTTCTTCCAGTGGGAGGATGCCTATGCCTTCCCTTATTTTCCTCTAATTGGGCCAATCCTGAAAAAGCTGAGGTCAGAACGAGTAACTCTGGTCCTAATGGCTCCATATTGTCCGAAACAAAGCTGGCTCCCAATTCTAAAGAACTTGGCATTGGAGGAACCCTTTTTTCTTCCTCCAGACGATGACCTATCGTCTCAGGGGCCTCTTTGGCATCCACAAGTGCACAGGTTGAAGCTGGCAGCTTGGATTCTGAAGAGCAGATACTAAGAGCCAGGGGCCTGTCAGAAAGAGTTGTAACAACCATGCTACAAAGTCACAAGATGGTTACTTCTGCCATCTACAGTAAGATTTGAAAGAAATTCCGTTCCTGGTTTGTTTCTCTTCACAAAGAGTTAGTTTCCCCTTCTATTCAGGACATTCTAGAATTTCTGCAGGAAGGTTTTGACATGGGTCTGAGGCCCAGTACTGTAAAAGTTTAGATTTCAGCTTTGAGTTGGTTTCTTGACTTCCCTCTAGCAGAGCACAATTGGATAAAAACATTTTCTCGTGCCATCTCCAGAATCCGTCCTCTGGTAAGAAAGTCAGTCCCTCCTTGGGACTTGTCACTAGTATTGGAGCACCTATGTAATCCTCCTTTTGAAGCTTTAGTAAACTGTGAAATAAAAAGTGCTCTCTTTTAAAAGAGTATTTCTAGTGACCATAACATCGGTAAGGAGAGTAGGAGAGATACAGACTTTATATTCAAGAGAACCATATATGAGGATTCTGGATGACAGAGTAATCTTAAAATTAGACCCAGCCTTTATGCCAAAAGTCATTTTTGTACAGATCTGAAGAATGCGAAATAACAACGCTTTCATACTCTCTAGATGTTCGTCGTTCAGTAATACAATATTTAGAAGTCACTCGCCCCTTCAGGAAAGATTCAGCTTTATTTGTACAATTCTCAGGGAAGAATAAGGGAAAACAAGCTTAAAAATCCACTATTGCAAGATGGATTAAATCAACAATTCAGCAAGCTTATACTTCCTAGAATAAAGACTGTCTATTCAAAGTCACATCCCATTCTACTCAAGCAGTGGCTGCTTGTTGGGCGGAAAGAGCTAATGCCTCACTGGAACAAATCTGCAGGGCAGCTATCTGGTATAGTTTTCAAACCTTCTACAGACTAGACCATCTGCTAATAGAGACCTAGCATTTGGACGTAAAGTCCTACAGGCTGTGGTCCCTCCCTAGTTTATGTGGTATTGTTCCATGTTTGCTGTCATGGAGGACGTCCTGGAAAGTAGAATTTAGACTTACCGGTAAATAGTTTTCCAGGAGTCCGACATGACAGCACCCTACTTATCCTTCCCTAAATATATATGGTTTATTACTTGGGAATTTGTGTAGATGTATGTATATATGTTGCTTGACAGGTGTGATGATTTAAAAACACTGGTGTTGGAGGGGAGCGAGGGGATTTTAACCTCTCTGTTCTTCCTGTCCCTTTAGAGGTTTATAAGGACATTCTCCATGTGTGCTGTCATGTCAGACTCTTGGTAAACTATTTACCAGTAAGTCTAAATTCTACTTTATGTATCGCCAACATATTCCACAGCGTTTTACAATTATCCGGATAACACAGGACTTGTAGAATCCTCCACTGCTCCTGCACTGAGCGTCCCATGGTCTCCTTCAGTCTGTTTACATCACTGCAGCGACAGTATTAGTTGGAGCTCCGATGGCGGTATGTATATCACCTGACCATTAAGGCCTAGGATGGTCTATTACGGTCACGTGCTGTTCATACTGGCATCACTAATGACGTCTTCTATTGGCTGTAGGGTCATGTAAAGGTGTGACATACCATGAAACTGCCTTGACCTCACACGTTTCGATCACTACAAAAAGAGAGAACACAACATCTACACTTCTCCGATGTCTCCTCTTGTCATCTCCAGTAATGGTATTGTACGTGGTATTTTCAGTTTACATCTTCTCATCTTCTCTCCATTCAGGTTCCTACAATATAGGATCCGCTCAGTGGATATCTTCTATATAAGATCCTTCTACTGATTGACCCGACAAGGATGGACAGGGACAAGATGGCGGAGAGTATAATAAATCTCACCCTAGAAATCCTCTTCCGTATTACTGGAGAGGTAAGAGGTTCTGATGATGTTACATTACATCATCTTAACTATGTTACTAACAGGTGGACATGACTGGAGAGGTGAGGGACTCTGGAGATGTATGGAGTGATATTTATTACTGTGTCTCTCCATAACCAGGACTACACAGTAGTGAAGAAGACCTCTAGTGAGCGCTGTCAGGCCCCTGTGTCTGAAGGATGGGGAAAAACCCTGAGCCCAATCATGGAGCCTCCACCTCACCCCCTGATACATGAGAAAATCAATAGAGAGAAGGTCCTAGAACTTACCAACAAGATGATTGAGCTGCTGACTGGAGAGGTGACACTGCTGGGAATGCTGGGACATTATACAGGAACACCATGAGGGGATCTGGGTGATGACTGTATCATTGTGTTGTCAGGTTCCTATAAGGTGTCAAGATGTCACAGTTTATTTCTCCATGGAGGAGTGGGAGTATTTAGAAGAACACAAAGATCAGTACAAGGACGTCATGATGGAAGATCACCGGCCCCTCACATTACCAGGTAATAGACATGACTAAATACACACGTCCTCTCATTATCTGTATTTAAGGAATTAAGTCACTGGATGTGTTTCCTACAGTTAAGGAAGAGATAAGAACACCGGAGAGATGTCCCAGTCCTCTTCTTCTACAGGATGGTTCAGAAGAACATTACAATGTCCCACAGGATGATCAGGTAGATGGAGATAAGGTCTCATGAAATGTCCCCTATGATCTGTAGAAGGCTGTGAAGATCTTGTGTTCAGTCTTGTTTTATCCACCAGTATTATATGATTTATCCTTGTATAATGAGAAAGATGGAGATGGCAGGATTACAGCTGACCATAGACGTTACATGTTGTCTCCAGCTTCTCACAATTTTCTGCCTGTACAGACTTTTAAGATGGCCTCCTCTGTCAACTGCTGCAGATCTTTTGTGGTTGCACAAGAGTGGCACAACAGTTTGCCCTGGGGTCCGTAGAACTCTAGTTACACAAATGTGTCCTTACACCATAATCAGTGATAAGCAGGGTGTGTTAGTGGTAATAATCAGTTCTCACCTCCCCTGTGTTCTCCCCTGTCTTTACACTATTTTTCCTTTTATATAAATCTTTATTATTTTTTAACATGCAAAAAACATTTTTACAATCTTTTAGTTTAATAACATTTTTTTTAAATCAAATATATTTATTGATTTTATAGTAAACAATACAACAAAACCTGGCTTGCCTGGATATTAAGGTATAATCTTCTAATATTCACCGCTGTCGACAAATTGGGCATAAATCCAGCCTGATCAGTATGTATCAAAGAAGTGATTACTGAATTCAGGCGGTTGGCCAGAACTTTAGCCAAAATTTTAACATCTACCTGCAATAAGGAAATAGGACGGTAAGACTCTGCTTCTAGGACATCCTTTCCCGGTTTTGGGATCACCGCTATGATCGCTTCGTTCATAGTTGCAGGGAGTTTACCTAAATGATGGGCTTCTTTCAGCACCTCTAATAATTGAGGTAGTAACACAGACGAGAAAGCTCTATAAACCTCAACAGGTAGACCGTCACCCCCTGGCGATTTTTTATTAGACATATCTCCTACAGCTAATTCTAATTCTCTCAGGGAAATAGGAGCATCCAATACGGCATGCTGTTCAACGGTGAGAGTGGGAAGGCCCAGTGGGTGCAGGAAATTTTTTATCTCCGACTCAAGAGCAGTAGACTTAGCTGTATACAGGGAGGAATAAAACGCGTACATGATCTGCGTTACCTGGTCAGGCGAGGTATGTACCGCCCCCCCTAGAATCTCGCAGCGCTGCTATGAAGTTAGTTTGATGCTGAGCTTTGGTCAGTAGGGCAAGTAATCTCCCTGCTCTTTCACCGTCCTCATAATATTTCTGTCGCTGAAAGAACCGTCTGTTTTGTGCATTCAGTAATAGCCTTTCATTTAACTTTTGCTGAGCCTCTTTCCAGTGGCATTCGTGTTCTGCAGAGGGGAACATCACGTAATCAGTCTCAGCATTTTTGACCCTTAGAAACAATTCCTGTACTTTAGCCCTACTTTCATTTTTCCTCCCATTAACTTTGGCTATCAATATGCCCCTTAGAAAGGCCTTCATGGCGTCCCACACTACCAATTGGGAGGAAGTACGTGTGTTAAATTGGAAGAACTCAGCCAACTCCTCCTTAACATGAGATGCATCAGCCAGGACAGTCAACCAGTATGGGTTAAATTTCCAGCATCTTTCTCCCCGAATCAAAGGGGACATTAAACAAACTGTTAGAAGGATAGGAGAATGATCGGATAGTCGCCTAGGGAGATACATGATATCTCGGAGTAGTTGGCCCATTTCTTCATTACCAAGGATCATATCTATCCTAGATAATGATCCATAGGTACTCGAGTAACATGAATAAACTCTAGCTTCTGGGTTTCTAAGTCTCCAAAAGTCAAGCAAGGAAGCTTCCTGTAATAGCCGCCCAAAGGGGGTCACTTCCCTATTAACCGTTAGTGTGGAATCAGTGAATTTATCTAGCGCAGGGTTAATCATATTATTAAAATCTCCCAATAAGACCACAGGAATGCTTGGGAGATCTATAATAAGTGATATCAACTTTTTAAGGACTATCGGTGAATAGGGTGGGGGTATATACACACCAATAATAATACAATCAGTGTTGTATAATTTACCATGCAAAAATATAAAGCGTCCTTCCGCATCCACACGCTTTGTCTTGCATTCAAATGGGATGGCCCTGTGCATAAGAATGCTCACACTCCTGGCATACGTAGAATAAGTGGCATGAAAGCATTGCCCGGCCCACTGAGGGGTAAGCAGATGGGTTTGGTCTGATGTTAAATGAGTTTCCTGGAGGCAACATATTAATGGCTGGTATTGCTTCAGGCTATCCATGACCGCCCTTCTTTTAATCGCGTCCTTAATACCCCTAACATTCCAACTTAGGAATTTAACCGAGTTAGCCATACTCAATATTCACATATGATAAGTATGTCGTAAACCCAGCTAAGGACCCATCCCCCACCATGACAGTCATAGAAGACAATACTAGATTCCAGATAGGGTACCCTTTTAAAGAACATTCCTATGGCTGCAAAGATTAAACAGACTCCCCAAAACCTCTTAAACTCAACATAAAACCTCGTAGGTGGGTTACTGAGTTCGCCAACTAGTTCCCTCCTAGTATTCCCATAGCGGGACTGGAGGCGTAAAGAAAAACAGAACCAGTCGACGTCATCAGGCCCAAGGGTAACGAATATTACCCAAAGGAGGGGTGACAAGCACATAGTTAACCGCACTACTGTGCTCAATAGAACTGTATATAACCAGGCTTAAACAGTTAAACCATTAGTATCCGAGCTCCCGCCCGAATCCCGGACTATATGTATGAAGAACAATCCTGTCATGGACGTCAAAGATTAGAGTGGAACATAGTAGAGAATTGAACAAATATCACTTATGATTACATTGCAATAAAACTCTGAGGTATATAGCAAACACACACTCAGCCATACACCCCGCCCAGAAATACTTATATAGCCGGTGACTTTTAGAATCGCAGCAGCTCAATCTCCATCCACATTCTGTCTGGCTTCTCGTAGCTGGCGTTCGTGGCGGTCCAACCATCGCAGAGCTTCCTTGGGGTCTTCAAAAAAGGAGGTATTACCCAACGCCGCGATTCTCAGCTTTGCTGGATAAATCATAGAGTAGGAGACGTCAAGTCCTCTAAGCCGCCTTTTGATATCAAGGAATCTCGCCCTTTTTTTTTGGACCTCCATAGAATAATCAGGAAAGAAGGATACCTTGTGCCCATCAATAGATATTTCCGGAAGTTCTCTAGCTTTTCTGAGGATGATGTCACGATCCCTGTAGTGGAGAATTTTCATAAGTACAGGCCTTGGCGGAGCACCTGGGGGCAAAAGGTGGGTAGGGACCCTGTGGGCTCTCTCTATCGCAAATAGAGGAGTTAAAGTTTCAGGTCCAAACTGATCCTTCACCCATTTTTCGAAAAACTCTGTAGGGTTCGTCCCTTCCACTTTTTCCGGAACTCCCACCAGTCTAACATTATTTCTGCGCAGGCGATTTTCCAAGTCATCTTGCTTGGCCATGAGGGAATCCAGCTGGCGTGCTTGGTTGACAGACTCTCTCTTAAGAGGCGCTATGGCATCTTCCACATCCCCCATACGATCTTCCAGGGCAGTGGTACGCTCCGCCAAGCGCTTCAAATCATGGCGGACAATAGAGACATCCTCTTTAATAGTCCCCACCTGCATATTTAGAGCATTTAACGATTTACCACACTTTGCAATAGCTCTCATTACATCTTTAAGTGTGGGTTCCTCAGTGTCTGAGTCAGGAGCATCCGCCCCAGTGTCCGCATCACAAGTCAGCAGAGGGCCATATCTATTGGGGCTGCAAACTTCTCCTATTTCTGCTCCAGCCTCTTCCTCCTCTGCAATTCGGCTATTAGCAGCTGTAGCCCGCTTATTTCTGTCTCCAGAAGCCTGCGAGAGAGCTGCGTCTCGTGCATATTTGCCGAGTCTCACTGCAGCCTCTCTCTGTATTGTGCCTGCACGCTCCCGGCGGCTCGGCGTGTCGGGTCCGGTGCCATCTTGGATCTCCCTGGCTGCACCCCGTCCGTCTCTCTTCTTAGACATGGCAGCAGGATCGGCGGTTCTGGGCAGCAAGACTCCACTCCTCAAGACACCGGCGGTATCAGCGGCTCAGGCAGGCGTAAATCTCGCAGGTATAGAGGCGTCCACAGGATAAAATGCCGGGTTTAGTGCGGGAGCTCAGCGAACTTGCTGCCGCTCACATGCCTGGCTAGCCACGCCCCCCCCCTAATAACATTTAATAATACATACATACCCCACCCACCACCCTTATTCGTTGGCCGCTTCAAAAAAACAAAACTCTCAATCATCCTCTCTCGCTTCCACCCCCCTGCCCCAACTCGTGATAGTTCCCTTCGTCTCAGAGCTAATCACTATACCAACCATTTCTGCCATATTCTAGAAAATCTATATTTTTTTCTTGTTGTTTACCAGATGAGCTTCCCCACAGACCAATGAAATTCTAACCAGCTTCTCCCATTCCTTGATCATGGGTACAGCACTACCTCCCCAGTGTCGGATAATGCACTTCCTAGCTTGAAAAAGTAATTTGGAAGCTATTTCTCGATGTTGGGAGATATCCATTTTTCCCATCACTCCCAGTTTACATATCTCAAATTGGCTAGGGACTTTAATCCGATAATATTGCTCTATTCTATCCCTAACCTTTCTCCAGAATTCTTGGGTCTTTAGACATGTCCAAAGTATGTGAACATCGTCCACCCCCATCTCCCCACACTTTAAACATCTAAAGACTTTGGTTTTATAACACTTCATTAAAAACTTGGGGGAATGGTAGAGGCGATATAGTATATTAAATTGGATAATTCTATGGGAAAAGTTCTTTGAGATCCTATTTTTCCCCCTGTATAGCCAAATCCCAGAACTCTTCTCGCTGGGGGTTTATAGCCTCTTGCCATTTATGCATTAAGCTATTTACTGCTATCTTCTTAGTCTTTTGTTGTAACAGACATTGGTATATTTTAGAAAATAGTTTCCCCCCTGTTGTTAAGCCAGAAATGTCAACTAGCGGCTGCGGAAGGGCAGACATCAATGTACCCCGCCCCAGCAGCTTTCTCAATACTTGCTTTATTTGTAAATGAAAAAACCACAGTTCTGTATTACTCGGACCATACTTCTTTTTAAGATCTTCGTATAATATTATATCCCCGTGTCTCCATATCTGGCCCAGTTTATAGACTCCATGCTTCCACCAAATCTCTTGTTCAATTGCCTTTAGTTCTATTAGGTGGGTATTATCCCACAGTATGGTGTCAGCATGGAGTCCAGCCTGGGTCTAGAAAGCTCTTGCTTCCTTCCAAACCTTTTCCATCAGCTCAAACAGCGGTATCTTTCTACTTCCCTGTTGTACCAAAACACCCGCTTCTATGAGCTGAAAGATAGTACAGTTCTCCAGCCTTGCATTAATCCCTACTATCATGGACTTGTATCTTTGCGTGTTACTCCACGTTATCATGTTTTTTATTTGGCCGGAAATAAAATAAAGTTCCAAGTCTGGGACTGATATTCCCCCCTCCCTTTCATGGATACACAATATTTGTGCTTTTATCCTTGGTTTTTTCCCATTATTTTTTTAGGGATTATTGCCGGTGCATTCCACAGAATATAGTTCAGGGAAGGTGGTAGGCACATTTTCACTAAGGAGATCCGACCTGCCATCGTCATATAATCTTTTCCAAACATCAATTTTCTTCCTAATTTCTTGTATTTTGGGAATCGCATTAAGCTGGACATATTCCTTAGGATTTGGGGTTATTTGAATGCCCAGATATTTAACGGGTTCATTGCTCTTCTTAATTTCCCAGTGCTCCTGGTATAAAATTGTTCAGAGGATCAATCGGGACACAGGCCGATTTAGACCAGTTTATCTTGAGACCTGGCGTGTTTGCCATACTGATCAAATACCTGAAAATCTTCGTGAGTGATCTATGTGAACCTACAAACAGCATGATATCATCTGCATACAGAGCAATTTTTTCCTCGTGCGCACCAAACCTGAACCCCCCGATTTCTTCATCTTGCCTGATCATATCAGCCAACGGCTCCATAGCTATAGCAAAAAGCAGGGGGAGAAGGGGACACCCCTGTCTAACCCCTCTACCAATATCAATGTTATCAGAATATTCCCCATTTAATATAACTTTTGCTTAAATTTCAGTATATAACAGCCTTACCCACAATATCAAATTATCACCAAAACCCATTTTCTTCAATGTTATAATCAAAAAGGGCCATTCTACAGTATCAAATGCCTTTGAGGCATCTATGGTAGCAATTAATCTTTCGCCGCAATTCGTGGGTTCAAGCTGGGTGTTCACAAAGTAACCCATAATATTATCGGTTGTACTTTTGCCTGACATAAATCCCGTCTGATCCTCATGAACAAGTCCCGAGACCACACTTCTAAGTCTAGCTGCCAAAATCCTGGCCAGAATTTTATTGGTATTAATTAGTGAAGTTGACTATATGAGTCCAGAAGGGCTGGGTCTTTCCCCGGTTTTAGAATCAGTGTAATTAGGGCTTCTCTCAGTCTGGCAGCTTCCCTGCCTTCCTCGAGTCCTCCCACATTGTCAGTAATTGGGGGGGAAGTTAATATTTCTTTATATTGAACATAAACTTCAAACGGGATGCCGTCTATTCCTGGGGCCTTATTTTTTGTGATGCTAGACAGTATTTTATCCACTTCCAGGGCATTTAGGAGGGCCTCCAATTTTTCACTTTGCTCTTTTGTTAGCGTGGAGATAATAGTATCCTCCAGGAAATGTTGTATTTGTGTCAAGTTCTTATTTACCTTAATACTATACATATCTTGAAAATATTCTTTAAGCAGTTCTATTTTAGCCGCTTGTTCAGTAGTTTTGTGACCCTGATTTATCTGCTAAACAATAAATATAGTTTTTTATTTTAATCTGGGTCCCCACCAAGGCCACAAACTTTTTACTCCGTATATGTGCAGAAATATAATTATCCCTCACATAATTTTCTTTCTGTTGTTGTGCCAGTAAGAGCCGCTCATCTTCCAATTTGGATACTGCCTTTATCCATTCTTTATAGTTTTTATCTGTAGGGTTTCCAATATACTTATTTTCATATCTTCCCGCCTCTTGTTCCAGGTCCGATATTTTTTTCCTTACCCCTTTTTTATATACTACTGTGTATTTTGTGAAAATCCCTCTAATATATGCCTTTGCGGCCTCCCATACTATATTGGTTTCTGCTGAACCTTCATTCCAATCAAAAAACTCTGTTATCTCTTTCAAAATCTTATGTATGCCCATTATATTTATCCACCCAAACTTTATGTGCATCCCTCTGCTTTTTTTATTTGTTTTAATATTTATAATAATTGGGTTATGATCTGAAATCCCACGCTGTCCATATTTGACCTTTTCAATATCAGACAAACCTTTATTATTAGTATAGTATCTATTTTACTATCCATAACGTTATTATAGTCACCCATAACTAGAAGTGGTTTATCCCCTACCTTAAGTACAAAATGGTGAATTTTTACTAAGACCTCCAACCTAAAGGGTGGCGGTATATAAACATTTGCAATTACCCATGGTCTTCCTTAAAAAAAAAAAACTGTCGATCAAAACATATCGCCCCTCCCCATCTAAAGCTGTTTCCCCTATTTTAACCCCTTCCTGTCCGCAATCCGTCTATATACGTGATAACTGCACGGGGCATGTGTAGTTATCACATGTATAGACGTCGGGAGCCTTAAAGAGAGGAAGCGCTGCTTCACTGCTCTCTGCAGCGCTTTCCCGCAATGTACCCTGCTTCCTTCTTCTGCCCAGCGATAACCGAGCCTTTAGCATCGGTTTCTGGGCAGAATAGTATCTGTTGACCACCATGATGTTTGTCCAATCGTGGTGGTCATATTGCTTACAATCCTTACATGAACCAGCGCTTCCCTTGCTTTTTTTTTTTAGCCTCCGCCTGCCTCCTCCTCCCCCCTCCTCCCTCCTTGACATCGCAAATAAAGACATGCCTACGATCTTCCCTTGCTTCCTTCTTCTGCCCAGCGATAACCGAGCTTTTAGCATCGGTTTCTGGGCAGAGTAGTTTCTGTTGACCACTAAGATTGTCCAATTGTGGTGTTCAAATGTTTACATGACCCAGCGCTCCTGTCCTTATTTCAGCCCCCTTCTCCTTCTTCCTCCTTCACTTCACAGCGATCCATTGAAGGAGGACTGAAGAAGACACAGTGTGATACTTCTCTATATATCTTTATACATAGTATATAGATATATACAGTCGTGGCCAAATGTTTTGAGAATTACATAAATATTGGAAATTGGAAAAGTTGCTGCTTAAGTTTTTATAATAGCAATTTGCATATACTCCAGAATGTTATGAAGAGTGATCAGATGAATTGCATAGTCCTTCTTTGCCATGAAAATTAACTTAATCCCCCCAAAAACTTTCCACTACATTTCATTGCTGTCATTAAAGGACCTGCTGAGATCATTTCAGTAATCGTCTTGTTAACTCAGGTGAGAATGTTGATGAACACAAGGCTGGAGATCATTATGTCAGGCTGATTGGGTTAAAATGGCAGACTTGACATGGTAAAAGGAAGGTGATGCTTGAAATCATTGTTCTTCCATTGTTAACCATGGTGACCTGCAAAGAAACGCGTGCAGCCATCATTGTGTTGCATAAAAATGGCTTCACAGGCAAGGAAATTGTGGCTACTAAGATTGCACCTCAATCAACAATTTATAGGATCATCAAGAACTTCAAGGAAAGAGGTTCAATTCTTGTTAAGAACGCTTCAGGACGTCCAAGAAAGTCCAGCAAGCGCCAGGATCATCTCCTAAAGAGGATTCAGCTGCGGGATCGGAGTGCCACCAGTGCAGAGCTTGCTCAGGAATGGCAGCAGGCAGGTGTGAGCGCATCTGCACGCACAGTGAGCGAAGACTTTTGGAAGATGGCCTGGTGTCAATAAGGGCAGCAAAGAAGCCACTTCTCCCCCAAAAAAACATCAGGTACAGATTGATCTTCTGCAGAAAATATGGTGAATGGACTGCTGAGGACTGGGGCAAAGTCATATTCTCTGATGAAGCCTCTTTCCGATTGTTTGGGGCATTAGGAAAAAGGCTTGTCTGGAGAAGAAAAGGTGAGCGCTACCATCAGTCCTGTGTCATGCCAACAGTAAAGAATCCTGAGACCATTCATGTGTGGGGTTGCTTCTCATCCAAGGGAGTGGGCTCACTCACAATTTTGCCCAAAAACACAGCCATGAATAAAGAATGGTACCAAAACACCCTCCAACAGCAACTTCTTCCAACAGCCAAAAACAGTTTGGTGAAGAACAATGCATTTTCCAGCACGATGGAGCACCGTATTATGGCACATAAGGCAAAAGTGATAACTAAGTGGCTCGGGGACCAAAACGTTGACATTTTGGGTCCATGGCCTGGAAACTCCCCAGATCTAAATCCCATTGAGAACTTGTGGTCAGTCCTCAAGAGGCGGGTGGACAAACAAAAACCCACTATTTCTGACAAACTCCAAGAAGTGATTATGAAAGAATGGGTTGCTATCAGTCAGGAATTGGCCCAGAAGTTGATTGAGAGCATGCCCAGTCGAATTGCAGAGGTCCTGAAAGGGCCAACACTGCAAATACTGACCCTATGCATAAATGTCATGTAATTGTCGATAAAAGCCTTTGAAACGTATGAAGTGCGTGTAATTATATTTCACTACATCACAGAAAAAAACTGAAACAACGATCTAAAAGCAGTTTAGCAGCAAACTTAGTGAAAACTAATATTTGTGTCATTCTCAAAACTTTTGGCCACGACTGTAGATATATTATCTATCATTTGCCCTATATCATTATCTATAAAATACACGTCACATCCAGGTAAAGTGAAAAGGTGTCCTTTAGTGATGTTTCAGTTCTTTTACTGGAAGATAATCTGCTTAGCCCCAATAAGATGACTGAAACATTGCTACTTGGGTGAATAACGGACGCCACTTTTTTTTTTTTTTACTTTATCTTGATGTGACGCAGCTTTTTTTCAGATGTGTGTGTGTGTGTGTGTGTGTGTGTGTGTGTATATATATATATATATATATACACACACTCACCTAAAGAATTATTAGAAACACCGCAATAAGACGCAACCCACCGTCTTGAAATACAAAGAAGAAAAGACTGCAGCACTTCCAATGGGTGAAAAAAAAAAAAAGTGAGGTCCTTTATTCACCCATGCGACATTTCAGTCCGCTTTCTGGGACTTGAAAATTGGACTGTTGAAGACTGGAAAAATGTTGCCTGGTCTGAGTCTCGATTTCTGTTGAGACATTCAAATCGTAGAGTCCGAATTTGGCATAAACAGAATGAGAACATGTATCCATCATGCCTTGTTACCACTGTGCAGGCTGGTGGTGTAATGGTGTGGGGGATTTTTTCTGGGCACACTTTAGGCCCCTTAGTGCCAATTGGCCATCGTTTAAATGCCACGGGCTACCTGAGCATTGTTTCTGACCATGTCCATCCCTTCATGACCACCATGTACCCATACTCTGATGGCTATTTCCAGCAGGATAATGCACCATGTCACAAAGCTCGTATCATTTCAAATTGGTTTCTTGAACATGACAATGAGTTCACTGTACTAAAATGGCCCCCACAGTCACCAGATCTCAACCCAATAGAGCATCTCCATCAACTGCAAGATGCTATCCTATCAATATGGGCCAACATTTCTAAAGAATGCTATCGGCACCTTGTTGAATCAATGCCACGTAGAATTAAGGCAGTTCTGAAGGCAAAAGGGGGTCCAACACCGCATTAGTATGGTGTTCCTAATAATTCTTTAGGTGAGTGTATATACAGTATATAAAAAAAAAAGCAGTGTCACATCTAGGTAAATTGAAAAAAGTGGCGTCCTTTAGTGATGTTTCAGTTCTCTTACTGGAATATAATCTGCTTAGTACCAGTAAGAGAACTGAAATATCGCTACTTGGGTGAATAAAGGACGCCACTTTTTTCACTTTATCTGGATGTGACACTGATTTTTCTTTTTTTCTTTCTTTTTTTATACAGCAGATAATTGGTAAGGCACACAATTTATTCATACACTAAGAGTGCTGCCCTAATTTTCTATATATATATATATATATATATATATATATATGTATTATATTTTTTTTTTTTACTAACTTGATTAGGCAGATATGGAAAAAGTGACAGACAGAGTGACAAAAGTTTAGGTGCGATCAACCATCTGACAGTTAAGTCTCATTAACACATCCGTGTCCGTGCTCAAATCCGTGAAAATGTGGTCAGTGATGCATCCATAAAGGACCCGTCTTAGTTTTTTCTTTCTAATGATCCATGAAACACTGATGGCATCCTGCACACTTGCATGGAACACTGATGTGTGAATGAGGCTTTAGAGAAGAAGAAAAAGCCGCACAATATCCAATTTCAGTGAAGAGTAGTGTCCTTTATTCATCCATATAGCTGGTGAATAAAGGGCACTACTTTCTTCACTAAAGTTGGATGTGCTGCGGTTTCTTTTTCTTATATAATATACCATTCAGTGTTACTGTATACAATACATTCCAGAAATGTTAGGCTGAGTTCACACTTCCGTTATTTGATCAGTGATTTCCATCAGTTATTGTGAGACAAAACTAGTAGTGACGCCTACTCAGAGATCAGGTATGATGGAAAGATTTGCACCTAGTTTTGGCTCACAATAACTGATGGAAATAACTGACCAAAGTCACATAGGGCTAATTAGGTTGCAAGGGCACTCGCATAAGCGTTTTGATTTCCGTATAACATGGTTATAATGAAAAATAACAGAATTGGTATAACGGAAAACAAAAGGAACACTTTCTGTTTTAATCCATCCTAATATAGTTAAATGAAGAATAAATAATAGTGTGTTCGCTGATAGTTATTTTTAAAATTTTATTTCAGAAATATATGTCTCAGAAACAGTACACTGCAGATGAGGCTTACGAACTGCTGTGCTTAGACAGTGAGCTGTCTGATAACGCTGATAGTGATGTCAGTTTCTGTGGTTTTGAGGAGAGCGACACAGAGAGCTCTGACAGTAGCGTGCACGCCGGACGATTATCAAAGAGGTGCAGAACCACCAAACCACAAAATACTGACACGCCTAGCACCAGCAGAGATGTCACAACTACAAGTGCACCAAGTTCTGACACGCCTAGCACCAGCAGAGACGTCACAACTACAAGTGCACCAAGTTCTGACACGCCTAGCACCAGCAGAGACGTCACAACTACAAGTGCACCAAGTTCTGACACGCCCAGCACCAGCAGAGATGTCACAACTACAAGTGCACCAAGTTCTGACACGCCCAGCACCAGCAGAGATGTCACAACTACAAGTGCACCAAGTTCTGACACGCCCAGCACCAGCAGAGATACACCAACTTCCAGCAGAGAGGCACAAGTGCCTGAAACGCTCCCTCAAATTGCCTCTCTGAATTGGCAACCCCCAAGTACAGGCATCCCGTTTGTCCCAGAATTTAATGCTGTGCCAGGTATTACAGTGGATGTAACTGGATTTGACCCACTACAGTTTTTTCAGCTGTTTTTACCGGACAACCTTTTTGAGCTTTTTGTAAAAGAGACAAATTTATATGGTGCTCAATATATTTCAAATAACCCCTCCTCTTACTATGCCCGGCCTGGACAATGGACACCCACAAATGTGGAAGAAATGAAAACATTTTTGGCCTTAACATTTGCTATGGGTATCGTAAAAAAACCTACAATACGGTCTTATTGGGAGGCAAGTCCCATCCATAGCACCCCAAGTTTTGCAACTGTTATGTCCAGACAGCGATATGAAATACTCCTCAAGTTCTTCCATTTCAATGACAACAGTCAGTGCCCCTCAAATTCTTCTCCGGATTACGACCGGTTATATAAAATTAGGCCGCTTCTAAATTATCTGTCAGAAAAATGTTTAACGGTTTATACCCCCTCTGAAAATGTCTCAGTTGATGAGTCACTTGTAAAATTTAAAGGAAGGTTACATTTCAAGCAATTCCTTCCATCCAAGCGGGCCAGATATGGCATCAAACTTTACAAGTTGTGTGAAAGCACAACAGGTTACACTTCTGCATTTCGAGTGTACCAAGGGAGGGACAGCGAATTAAACCCCCAAGGATGCCCAGCTGGTTTTGGAACAAATGCAAAAGTTGTCTGGGAACTAATGGGTCCTCTGTTACAAAAGGGATACAAATTATTTATAGACAATTATTACACAAGTATTCCCCTTTTCCAGAGCCTGCAAGAAGCAAATACGGGAGCATGTGGCACATTCAGGAGAAATCGCAGAGGTTTTCCACAATCCCTGCTGGCAAAAAAACTACAAAGAGGACAATCTGATGCCCTTCGTAGTGGCAACCTGCTGGCACTACGCTACAAGGACAGAAAAGATGTACTTATGCTAAGTACGATTCACACAGAAGCCACAGTGCCAGTAAGAGAAAGGGGGTCCACCACCGATAAACAAAAACCGACTTGCATACTAGAATACAATAAGTACATGGGGGGCACTGACCTGTCTGATCGGGTACTTAAACCATACGAGGTAATGCGCAAGTCCTATGTATGGTATAAAAAGTTATCTATCTATTTGCTACAGATGGCAATGTACAACTCCTATGTGCTGTACAAAAAGTCTGGGGGAACACAAACATTTCTTTGCTATCAAGAAATAGTTATTGAGAAATTAATGTACCCCATTAGAGGCCCCACCCTACCACTGGAAGCAGAAGAAATAAGGAGATTAGTTGAAAGGCACTTTATTGCAGCTATACCCCCAACACAAAACCAAAGACATCCACAAAGGAGGTGCCGTGTCTGCTCAAAAAGAGGCATCAGACGAGACGCAAGATACTTTTGCCCTGACTGCCCCTCTCGGCCAGCACTGTGTATTGGAAACTGTTTTAAAGTGTATCATACACAGGCACGCTTTTAAATTTTCTTGATGAAGAAAAATATATATAATATTGCTGTTCTCTTTTGGTATTTTTGCTACACATAGTACTTATACTAGTATGTAATTTTTGTAGTTTGCTAAATCAGCAGCATAGTAAAAAAATGCAGTTTTGTTACATGTTCCAACAAAAGGGGTAAAAAATGGAAAAAGTTATTTTACAATAAACCTCTTGTTGAATACCTTGTATTGTCTATTTTATTCAGTAGTTTTGGCTGCATATGGCCATTGCAAAGACAGCATGCTGGAATCTAAGCTGAAAGGTATGCCTTTACTTCTGGGTGCCATAAAGTGCCCTGGGAATGGGCGACGTACACAATTGGGGTGTCGTTTTTTGCAGGAGAGTTTCCTGCATTGATATTGGGGCGCTTTTTCTTGATAGATTGCAGCATGATTGCAGTAATTTGGGCTAAATTGGCAGCAAAGTGAAAACAAAGTGGAAAAAAAATGGAAAATGGCATTTTTACAATATACCCCTCGTTGAATACTTTAAGATGTCTATTTTACCCAGTAGTGTCCTTTTTAGGTGATTTTCTTTTTTTTTTTTTTTATGTTTTGGCTGCATAGGGCCACTGCAAAGGCAACATGCTGCTATCTAATGGCCTATGGAAAAAATGGCACTTTAAAGCTGAAAGGTATGCCTTTACTTCTGGGTGCCATAAAGTGCCCTGGGAGTGGGTGACGTACACAATTCAGATATTCTTTACGTCCTGATCAGTAAGGTAATATATTTTGGTATCAATATTTGCATTTGTACTACTAATCAAGGGAGTGTAGTGGCTATTTCTCTGCTCGTAATAATAAAAAAACACAGTCCTTTATTAAATCAGTCAATAATATATATACCCTATGTGTCTTGGAAAAAATGAAGTCAAAACAGTTATGGTACGCAAAGCACTTGTAAAGATATTATTATTTAAAACAGTGCATACCAGAACTGTAAATTTTGACCTGGACACTGGGGCATCAATGACCCTTGGTCATGAAAGGGTTAATATCCACATCCCAGTGTATTAATACTCTCTCCTCTAGCATATGATGAGTAAGCTGAGTGAAAGGTGTGCTGTATCCATGATCTAAACAATCCATTTATCGTTTCACCTGTCAGATGCGTCTCTTGTAAACAAACTATCGCAGGTAAAAATCTATGTATTGCATTAAAAACTGCCACTCTCTTTGCACCCCTACTCAACCCCCTGATATTCCAAGAGATGATTCTCATAGAAGCCTATTTATATATCTGCCCATCTCGAGAGTGTACTTGGAAAGCCCACAGGGGGGAAGGGGAGAGTGAGAAGAAGAGAGAAGAGGAACAAAACACACACACACAAAAAAAAAAATCCCCAAAACCAAGCGGAACATCAAAATTCCCCCCCCCCCCCCCCCTTCTGAATGAGCCAGGATACTCCAATCCTGGTCTTCTATCTTGGCATTTCCCCCTCCCAGCCGACCCCCAGCCCGGTACCCCTCAACTCCTTAACATTTCTCTAGCCCATGTTCCGGCCGCTTTCGCTGTATCAAAGAACCAGTTTTTATTTTCCCATTCAACCCTCAATTTAGCTGGAAACATCAATGAATATTTAACATTATTTAAACGTAGTTTTTTTTTTTTTCACATCTATAAACCGACTCCTTTCCTTTTACCGTTTCTTTTGCATAATTTGGAAATAACATTATAGTTGCACCTAAATATTCCAGTTTCCCTCTCCTCCTTGACCTACGCATTATCTCATCCTTATCCCTAACCGATAACAGATTAAGGATTATAGGTCTTGGTCTCTTTCCGGGTGGAGGCTTTTTTGACGGGAGTCTAATAGGCTCATTCCACAAATTTTTTATAATCTGAGATGTCCTGTCCCACCTGTTCCAACAGCCAAGTTTGAATAAAAGCGGAGGGGTCTTGCCCCTCCACCCCCTCCTGGGATTCCCAGGCATCTCAGATTAAACCTCCAGGACCTGTTTTCTAAGTCCAGTATTCTATTTTTCAATTCCCTATTTCCCTCCTTCAAGGAGTCCTTTTCTTCCATAATTGTCTGCAGGAGGTCCTCAGAGTCAGACGTTCTTTTCTCTATTTCTATCAACCTTTCTTTATACATAAAGACAACAATTCAACAAGTATTTGAACACCCTGAGATTTTGCAAGTTCTCCCACTTAGAAATCATGGAGGGGTCTGAAATTCACATTGTAGGTGCATTCCCACTCTGAGAGACAGAATAAAATAAAATAAAAATCAGGAAATCACATTGTATGATTTTTAAAGAATGTATTTGTTTTGCACTGCTGAACATAAGTATTTGAACACCTGAGAAGATAAGTCTTAATATTTGTTACAGAAGCCTTTGTTTGCAATTACAGAGGTCAAACGTTTCCTGTAGTTCTTGACCAGGTTTGCACACACTGCAACAGGGATTTAGTCCCACTCCTCCACACAGATCTTCTCTAGATTTGTCAGGTTTCGGGGCTGTCACTGAGCAACACGGAGTTTCAGCTCCCTCCAAAGATGTTCTATTGGCTAGGCCACTCCAGAACCTTGATATGCTTCTTACGGAGCCACTCCTTGGTTATCCTGGCTGTGTGCTTCGGGTCGTTGTCATGTTGGAAGACCCAGCCACGACCCATCTTCAATGCTCTGACTGAGGGAAGGAGGTTGTTGCTCAAAATCTCACAATAAATGGCCCCATTCATCCTCTCCTTAATACAATGCAGTCGTCCTGTCCCCTTCGCAGAAAAGCACCCCCAAAGCATGATGTTGCCACCCCCATGCTTCACAGTAGGGATGGTGTTCTTGTAATGCAACTCATCCTTCTTTTTCCTCCAAACATGACGAGTGAAGTTTAGACCAAAATGTTTTCCCTTGGTCTCATCTGACCACATGACTTTCTCCTATGCCTCCTTTGTATCATCCGGGTGGTCAATGGCAAACTTCAGACGGGCCTGGAAATCCGCTGAGTCTTCCGTGCAATGCATGATTTGAAACCAGGACGGCGTAGTGTACTACTGACAGTGACCTTTGAAACTGTGGTCCCAGCTCTCTTCAGGTCATTGACCAGCTCCTCCCTTGTAGTTCTGGGCTGATTCCTCACCTTTCTGATCATCAGGGATACCCCACGAGGTGAGATCTTGCATGGAGCCCCAGTCCAAGGGAGCCTGACAGTCATCTTTAGCCTCTTTCATTTTCTAACTATTGCACCAACAGTTGATCTATTTTCACCAAGCTGCTTGGCAATTGCCCCGTAGCCCTTTCCAGCCTTGTGGAGGTCCACAATTTTGTCTCTGGTGTCTTTTGACAGCTCTTTGGTCTTGCCTGTGGTAGTAGTTGGCATCTGACTGACTCTGGAGTGGACAGGGTGCTACTAAGTTAGATTAATAAGTGGAGTAGAGGTGGACTTTTAAAGGCACAGTAACAGGTCTTTGAGAGTCAGAATTCTTGCTGTTTCTCAGGTGTTCAAATACTTATGTGCAGCAGTGCAAGACAAATATGTTCTATAAAAATCTTACAATGTGATTTCCATTTTTTTTTTTTTTTTCTGTCTGAGTGGGAGTGCACCTACAATGTGAATTTCAGACCCTCCATGATTTCCAAGTAGGAGAATTTGCAAAATCGCAGGGTGTTCAAATACTTCTGTTTCCCACTGTTTACAGGAGACCTGCAGATATTTGGGTCAGAAAACTCCTGCTGTCCGGTCATTTTTGGTCATCTTTTTAGGTCATATAAAACCTTCTACACGACTTCTCCAACAGTCTGATGACTTCTACAATATTTGTTTCACAGCTTGTGTATCCGGGTGAAGATCTGAACAATATTTATCCTACAGAGACATATGTGAGGGGTGATGAGAAGAGTATAGAGGACATTCCTACAGATAACCGCCCAGGTGAGTAGTGACCACTAAGTAAAGCAGAGAAGACTCACAGATTCTACTCCTTCACTGGATGATACAATTTTATGTAGCATTTTTAGGTTCTCTCTTCTGTCAGTTTTTTCAGCGTTATATTCACCGATTCAGCTAAAATTCTGATTAAATATGGATGGAAATATGACAGCGTTATAGGTGATATACAGTATGTATATGATATATATAGTCCATCCTCAGGAGAGGTCATTAATATAAGATGGGAGGTGGATTCAACTCCCGGTAGCCTTGTCGGTCAGATGTATGGAGAGGACACAGTGCTCTTAGGCCTCTTCCTGGCCATGCAATGTGACGTTCATCGGTCATATGGCCTAGGCACAGATTAGTCCCATTCGAGTGAATGGGTCTGAGCTGCAATGCCAAGCACAGCTACTATTCAACAGATGGTGCTGTGCTCGGTAAGCTGTGAGGAGGCTTTGTATTAACTGGAGCTCCGGTGAGCACTGAGGCTTCCTCAGACAGCTGATTCGTGGGGGTGCAGGGACCAGACCCACGCTGATATTGATGACCTGTGCTGAGGAAAATCTTGGAGAACCCCTTTAATCATCTGCAAATGATAAAAAACGGAAACAAAATATGCAAAATATCTTGCTTTATTCAGTATTGAGTATGAGAGCCACGTGCATAAATACAGTCACTTACACGCCTTGGCATCCTACCAATGAGGTTACTAATGATTGTCTAAGGAATGTTCTGCCATGCTGAATGCATTTGGGCAAGCAAATCATCAAGATCTGTTGCTGGTACCTACAGTATCTCACAAATGTCAGTCCACCCCTCACACTGTGCACTCAACTTCTTTGGTCGACCATGATGAGGCCTATTCTGAGTTGAACCTGTCTTCTTAAACCAGTGTATGGTCTTGGCCACCATGCTGCAGCTTGCAATTGCTGATTATCTGATACCCTACAACAGGTGTTTATCCACGTCCTTCTCAATGGACATCCTCCTGTCCCCAACAAAAACAGAGCACATTGTTGCTTCCACTTCTACTCCCTCCCTTTTATATGTGCTAACCCAAGCATTGCCATGTTGTCTTAAAGAGGATCTTTCATGTGTTTTTTTATTTTAGATAAATACCTTTCCTTGTGGGGTACCCCCCACTGAGGCTGCCACCCTGCCTGTTTTTTTTTTTTTTTTTTCAAATGTCGCTCCTACACCCTGCTGTGGCCCCTGTAGTTTTTCCGCTCAGTATGTTAATACTCAGTATCGGTACAGGGAGGAGGAGACGCCAGGGTTTTTCAATAGGCGTCTCCTTCTTCCTGGCCATGCCAAGATCCAATCGCAGCAGAGAGCATCACAGCCAGGTAGAAGGAGACGCCCATTGAGAAACCCTGGCGTCTCCTCCTCCCTGTACCGATGCTGAGTATTAACATACTGAGCGGAAGAACTGCAGGGGGGCACAGTGGGGCGTGCGACATTTGAAAACAGGCAGGGTGGCAGCATCCGCAGGGGGTATCCCGCAAGGAAAGATATATTTATCTAAACAAAAAAAAAAAAAAAAAAACATGAAAGGTCCTCTTTAAAGCTGATGAGCTTGGGCGAGAGAAGCTACATAGATCAGTTGGTAATCTGCATCAAGCAGCAAGTTTCCTGCTGGATTTCTCTCCTCCATCTACAACTGGACAGTGTGGTTGGTGACAATGGCAGGAACATTGTGTCTGCTCTTCATTTGGGGGAAATAACACATGTTCCCTGCATGGCACACATCATGCATTTAACGTTCAATAGATTTTTATTATATTTTCCAAACATATCAAAATAGAGCATCAACAAAGTGATCTTATTGCATCCGCAAGTATTGAAATCACATGAGGTAGATATACATGGTGTAAACCAACATGATGTAATATTACACGTTGCATAACCATCAGTGGAAACAAACATGGTTAGTAGCATAAACCGTCAGATGGTGATAGAAGGTTTACATATTTGTGTCATCCAGCAATAAAATCGGAAAGAGAAAAGAAAGCATAGATATGAATAACATCAAATATAATAGAATAACCAACAATGAATAGTAGAGAGAAACCATATCAAATCATGGCTTTTTGCATCTAGCTGTGTTTGTCACTTACAGTGTTTAATATTGACTCGCTTTGAGTCTCAACACCCTCATTTCCGTCTCCTAACCGGGCTGATACCGTCTGATACAAGCCGGCCCAAGCCGCCCACTCCTCCTACTACTTTTCTAGTGAAAAATCTTTTTGGGCGATCATTCGTTCGTATGACCTTGTTGTTTCTACAGCTCGTAATACATCCTGGTAAGTGGGGATGTTTGAGCTTTTCCAGTTTTTGGTAATTGTTAATTTCGTGGCTAGGAACATATGAATTGCGATTATCCTGTGGCTACGATGAATCTGCGTAAGGTCAATTAGTAGTAGGGCTAGAGCCGGATCTGGGGCCAGCCTGCGTCCAACCACACCAGCCAAAGCCCGGAAGACACTGGACCACAAGTCATTCAGTTTGGGGCAATCCCACAGTATATGGAGGAGTGTAACCTTTCCTCCACATCCTCTCCAGCACACCTGTGCCAAACCTAGGAACATTTGGCTAAGTCTCATAGGAGTGAAATACCATCTGAGCGTCGTCTTCATTTAGGATTCAAAGTGTGAGGTGCATTTTAAATGTCTTGCTGCAAATCTGCTAGCTGTGGACCATTGGGCAGGAGAGATGGTGATTTTTAGTTCCGTTTCCCATGACAAGAGGGGAGCCAATTTTACAAAGGAGTCCTTATTACCTAGATAGGAGTATATTTGCCGTAAACCTGTACATTTAGAATTCACGCGGGACCATTGTTTCAGAAGCACTAGGTTTACTTTGCTTACAAGTGTGGGATTGTCGTTCAGCAAGTGTCTAATTCTGAGGTATTAATAGAAATCCTTCTGCGGTATATTATAGAATTGTTGTAAATCCGCATAGGACCTTAACCCCTTAAGGACCGGGCTTATTTTCACCTTAAGGCCTCATGCACACGACCGTTGTGTTCCGTTCCGCAAAATAGGGTTCCGTTGTTCCGTGATCCATTTCCGTGTGTCTTCCTTTATTTTTGGAGGATCACCAGACATGAAGGAAAGTAAAAAAAAAAATCTAAGTCAAGTTTGTCATCCGCGTCCGTTTTTTTCCTATCATTTGCATGGCAATCTTGTGTGCCTCCACGTTTTTTCACGGTCCCATTGACTTGAATGGGTCCGCGAACCGTTTTCCGTGAAAAAAATAGGACAGGTTATATTTTTTTTGACGGACTGGAACTACGGATCACGGACGCGGATGCCAAACGGTGCATTAGTTGAGTTTTCAACAGACCCATTGAAAGTCAATGGGTCCGCAGAAAATCGCGAAAAACGGAACAACTGACACGGAATAAAACAGCAGTCGTGTGGACCAGGCCATTTTTTGCAAATCTGACCAGTGTCACTTTATGAATGAATAACTTTAAAACGCTTTTACTTACCCAGGCCATTTTGAGACTGTTGTTTTTTGTTTTTTTTTGTCACATGTTGTACTTCACTGGTAAAATGGCGTAAAAAAAATAATTATTTATTAAAAAAAATTCAAAATTTGCTAAAAGTTTTGAAAAATTTGCTAAGTTTTAATTTCTCAACTTCTATAATACATAGTAATACCTCCAAAAATAGTTATTTATTTACATTCCCCGTGTCTACTTCATGTTTGGATCATTTTGGGAATGCCATTTTATTTTTGGGGGGACGTTATAAGGCTTAGAAGTTTAGAAGCAAATCTTGACATTTTTCAGAAATTTTCCAAAACCCACTTTTTCAGGACCAGTTCAGGTCTGAAGTCACTTTGTGAGGTTTACATAATAGAAACTACCAAAAATTTTGGAAACTACACCCCTCAAGGTATTCAAAACTGATTTTACAAACTTTGTTAACCCTTTAGGTGTTCCACAAGAGTTATTGGTAAATGGAGATAAAATTTCAGAATTTAAATTTTTGGGCAAATTTTCCATTTTAACCTCCCTGGCGGTATTCCCGAGCGTGACTCAGGGTTAATTTTTGCTGCCAGGAGCGGTAACCCCGAGTCACGCTCGGGGTAACATTGCAGAGTCCCTTCACCTTCTGCCGGCGATCCGGCGATGCCACCGCCCGGCATCTGACTTCCTGGTTCCGTTCCCTGCGAGCAGCAGCTGCACATGGGAGTGGAACTGGGTGAGAAATTCAAAAAGTGACACACACACATAAGAGGTTATACATTGTAATCTGAGAGGATTACACTGTATAACCTCAGCTCTGACATTTGATGACTGTACAGTGCCACTTGCCTGCCATTTTACTGTCAATTGTGCCCATAAAATATTTATAACATGGCATCAAAAAAGCGCAACTTTACTACAAAAGCGGTTTTGGACCAGTTGAGTGACAGCGACAGTGACACGGAGGTGCTCGCAGAACTGAGCGATAGTGAGTTGTGGGGAGATTTGTCGTCTGACACTGATCTGGCAAGTGACAACAGCGATGATCCTGCACCTGACCTCAGCCATGTGCGCACTTGGTGCCCTATTGACTGTGATACAGACCAGGTAGCGCCCCCAAGATTCCTGTTCACTGGATCACCTAGGATGAAGGTAGATGTTGAGCGTGACAACCCTCTGGCATACCTGCATTTATTTCTCACTGAGGAGGTAATTGAAAAAATGGTCATGAAGACAAATCGCTACCAAGAGCAGCAATCCGCTATGCTGCATGCCACGTTTTCTAGAAGCAGAAAGTGGGAACCGGTGACCAAAGAGGACATGTGGCAGTTTCTGGGACTCATCATTCTTCAGGGGGTGATGGGGAAATCGCTCCAGAAATGGTACTGGACCACCAATAAGTTACTGGCCACCATTTTTTGACACTGTGATTACGTGCCAGAAAGGTCCGATGGAAATAAGGACGTCATAGTAGATGAAAGTTTGATGGCCTACAAGGGACGACTAAGCTGGATACAATACATTGCATCCAAAAGAGCGTGGTTTGGCATCAAATCCTACATGCTGTGCGAGTCATCCACTGGGTACATCTGGAATTCAGTCATTTACACCGGTAAAGGCACGAAGTTCAACCCCAGGTACAGCGGCTATGGGATGGCCACATCATTTGTCCTTACACTGCTGGAGCCATTGCTGAACCAGGGATATTGTGTGACCACAGACAATTTCTTCACGTCTCCGGAACTGTATGAGGTTTTGCTACAAAACCAGACTGAAGCATATGGTACCGTTAGGCCTAACCGACGTGACATGCCATCTATGTTTGCCAAGAAAAATCTCAAAACCGGAGAAATGGTTGCCTGGCAGAAGGGTAAGATGATGGTAATGTGATGGCGAGACAAGAAGGACGTGTGTCTCATGAGTACTGTGCACAATACCTCTACTGCCATGGTCCACACAAAAGGTGGGAAAGATGTGATGGACTATAATAATACCATGGGAGGTGTCGACAGAGCCGATCAGGCAATGACATTTTATCCAGCTATGCGCAAACGGCAAAAAAAATAATTATAAGAAGATCTTCAGGCATCTTCTGGAACAATGCCTTTTGGAATGCATATATCCTGCACAGAGCAAAGAGTGACAAGCCTCTTGTTCATTCTGAGTTTATATGGAAGGTGGTTGAGCGGATTTTTGTCAACCACCAGACGCCATCAGTAGCTGTGAACAGACCTGGACGTTGTGCTGTTGATGTTGTCAACCCAGAACGCCTGACTGGTCGTCACTTTATGGACTATATCCCACCAACCGCAAAAGAAAAGGCAGCACCTACCAGGATGTGCGTGGTTTGCTGCTCAAAGAGATAGCAATGGAAAGAAAGTCCAAAAAGAAACCAGGTTCCATTGTCCTCATTGTGATGTCGGACTTTGTGCAGCCCCATGTTTCAAAATTTATCACACTGTTTATTGAATTTTCTGTGTTTGACAAATTTCATTATTTTTATTACATTATTAAATAAAATTATATTATTTATTAGATTATAATTCATGATTTTGTGTTTGAAACTTTATCACATCTGGGATGTCCACTAAAGTCTTGTTTGGTCAGGTTTAAGTAAGTAATTACTAAGAATTGCAAGCCTACAATACATAACACCAAATTTCATGCACAAAATTGTACCACTTTTGGTACAAAATTCCTCACATAATCATACCGCCAGGGAGGTTAATCCATTTTTTTCCTGTAACAAAGCAAGGGTTAACGGCCAAACTAAACTCTATTTATTGCCCTGATTCTGTAGTTTATAGAAACACCTCATATGTGGTCGGAAACTACTGTACGGGCACATGGCAGGGCGCAGAAGGAAAGGAACACCATATGGTTTCTGGAAGGCAGATTTTGCTGGACTGGTTTATTTACACCATGTCCCATTTGAAGCCCCCAGATGCACCCCTAGAATAGAAACTCCACAAAAGTGACCCCATTTTGGAAACTACAGGATAAAGTGGCAATATAGTTGGGACTATTTTTAGGGTACATAGGATTTTTGGTTTCTCTATATAACTTTAAGGCAAGGTTACAAAATACCTTGAGGGGTGTAGTTTCTTAGATGGGGTCACTTTTATGGAGTTTCTACTCTGGGGGTGCATCAGGGGGGCTTCAAATGGGACATGGTGTAAAAAAAAAAAAAACAGTCCAGCAAAATCTGCATTCCAAAAACCATATGGTGCTCCTTTCCTTCTGCGCCTTGCCGTTTGGCCATACAGCATTTTACGACCACATATGGGGTGTTTCTGAAAACTACAGAATCAGGGCAATAAATATTGAGTTTTGTTTGACTGTTAACCCTTGCTTTGTTGAAAAATAGAATAAAATGGAAAATCTGGCAAAAAATTGCTGTTTTGGCACCGTTTTTTTTTTTTTTTTGACTGTGTTCATTTGAGGGGTTAGGTCATGTGTTATTTTTATAGAGCAGATTCGTACAGATGCGGCAATACCTAATATGTCAACTTTTTTTAAATTTATTTAGGTTACACACTATAATATCCTTTTTCAAACAAAAGATAAAAAAATATTTTAGTATCTCCATAGTCTTAGAGTCAGTTTTATTTTTTAGCCTATTGTCTTAAGTAGGGGCTCATTTTTTGCGGGATGAGAGGATGTTTTTTTTTAATTTGCTATTACTTTTTGATTGCTTGCTATTACACTTTTTGTGATGTAAGGTGACAAAAAAAAAGCCATTTTTTTGTCACCTTACATCACAAAAAGTGTAATAGCAAGCGATCAAAAACTCATATGCACCCCAAAATAGTGCCAATAAAACCGTTCTCTCATCCCGCAAACAATTAGCCCCTACTTAACCACTTAAGGACCACAGGTTTATACCCCCCTAGTGACCAGGCCCTTTTTTTACAAATCGGCACTCCACAACTTTAGCGGTTTATTGCTCGGTCATGCAACTTACCACCCAAATGAATTTTACCTCCTTTTCTTCTCACTAATAGAGCTTTCATTTGGTGGTATTTCATTGCTGCTGACATTTTTTTACTTTTTTTTGTTATTAATCGAAATTTACCGATTTTATTTATTTATTTTTTGCAAAAAAATTTAGTTTTTTTACTTTCAACCATATATAAATTTTTCTCAATTTATTGTTCTACATGTCTTTGATAAAAAAAAATGTTTGGGTAAAAAAAATATAGTTTGGGTAAAAGCTATAGCGTTTACAAACTATGGTACAAAAATGTGAATTTCCACTTTTTGAAGCAGCTCTGACTTTCTAAGCACCTGTTATGTTTCCTGAGGTTCTACAATGCCCAGACAGTAGAAAAACCCCACAAATGACCCCATTTCGGAAAGTAGACACCCTAAGGTATTCGCTGATTGGCAAAGTGAGTTCATAGAACTTTTTATTTTTTGTCACAAGTTAGCGGAAAATGATGATTTCTATTTTATTTATTTTTTCCTTACAAAGTCTCATATTCCACTAACTTGTGACAAACAATAAAAACTTCCATGAACTCACTATGCCCATCACAAAATACCTTGGGGTGTCTTCTTTCCAAAATGGGGTCACTTGTGGGGTAGTTATACTGCCCTGGCATTCTAGGGGCCCTAATGTGTGGTAAGTAGTTTGAAATCAAAATGTGTAAAAAATGACCTGTGAAATCCAAAAGGTGCTCTTTGGAATGTGGGCGCCTTTGCCCACCTAGGCTGCAAAAAAGTGTCATACATCTGGTATCGCCGTACTCAGGAGAAGTTGGGCAATGTGTTTTGGGGTGTCATTTTACATATACCCATGCTGGGTGAGATAAATATCTCGGTCAAATGCCAACTTTGTATAAAAAAAATGGGAAAAGTTGTCTTTTGACGAGATATTTATCTCATCCAGCGGAAATACTGCCCTGGCATTTTAGGGGCCCTAAAGTGTGAGAAGAAGTCTGGAATATAAATTACTAAAAAATGTTACGCATTTGGATTCCGTGAGGGGTATGGTGAGTTCATGTGAGATTTTATTTTTTGACACTAGTTAGTGGAATATGAGACTTTGTAAGAAAAACAAACAAAAAAAAAACAACTATTTCCGCTAACTTGGGCCAAAAAAACAGGGGGGTGATCAATGACAGGGGGGTGATCAGGGAGTGTATATGGGGTGATCACCCTGTCACTGATCACCCCTCTGTCATTGATCACCCCCCTGAAATGCTCCATTCAGACGTCCATATGTTTTTTACGGATCCACGGATACATGGATCGGATCCGCAAAACACATACGGACGTCTGAATGGAGCCTGACAGGGGGGTGATCAATGACAGGGGGGTAATCAATGACAGGGGGGTGATCAGGGAGTCTATATGGGGTGATCACCCCCCTGTAAGGCTCCATTCAGACGTCCGTATGTGTTTTGCAGATCCGATCCATGGATGCGTGGATCCGTAAAACGCATACGGGCGTCTGAATGGAGCCTTACAGGGGGGTGATCAATGACAGGGGGGTGATCAGGGAGTCTATATAGGGTGATCAGGGGTTCATAAGGGGTTAATAAGTGACAGGGGTAGTGTAGTGTAGTGGTGTTTGGTGCTACTTTACAGAGCTACCTGTGTCCTCTGGTGGTCGATCCAAACAAAAGGGACCACCAGAGGACCAGGTAGCAGGTATATTAGACGCTGTTATCAAAACAGCGTCTAATATACCTGTTAGGGGTTAAAAAAATCGCATGTCAAGCCTGCCAGCGAACAATCGCCGCTGGCAGGCTGAAGATCCACTCGCTTACCTTCCGATCCTGTGAACGCGCGCGCACAGGCGCGCGCGTTCACAGGAAATCTTGGCTCATGGAGATACAAAAATGTTTTTTTTTGTTTAAAAAAGGATATTATAGGTATTGGCGCGTCTGTAAGAATCTGCTCTATAAATATAACACATGACCTGGGCGATTGTCAGTGGCTAAATAGAATTAAATTTGGGGAAGAGGATTAAAAATTGAGTACTCCATGGAAGTGTGGTACTCCCTCAAGCAACCGTTAATGCAGAGGCCCGGATGATCGGGGCACGTGTCACACTGAGTGGTGGTGTCCTTCCGTATCCCCCTCCTGTGACACACTCTGCACTTTTTTGGGACCGTCCTTCTTTCCAGTATGGGGGACCTCCAGTTCCCGAGGTACTCCGGCCTGCTCTTTCCCCGTCAGAAAAGATCAGGGCCTTGAGGACTGCCTCATAGAACTGAAGGAATTTCCCTGTGTTGCCAGCACAAAAGAGTTGTACAAGGCAACCTGTACCAAGTAGACCGCAACTTTTTTGTACCATTGCGCATGGCATTATATGGCTTGAGGACTTGATCAGAGAGATGAACTCCTCCCATATACCGGTTGTAGTCGACGATACAATTGGGCTTGAGGACCGTTGCCGCGGTACCTCAGACAGGGACAGGGGTGATGCCGTTACTGTGAATTGTGGACAGTACAAGGACATCCCTCTTGTCCTTATATCTGACCAGCAACAGGTTTCCACTAGTAAGGGCAAGGGTCTCACCCCTGGGGATAGGTACCTGGAGGGGGTGGGTAGGGAGGCCGCTTAGATTTTTCTGCATGGTCCCACAAGCGGACGTGGATCTGGCGGCGAGGGACTGGAACAAGGGGATACTAGTATAAAAGTTATCCACGTACAGGTGGTAACACTTATCTAGCAGTGGGTGCATAAGGTCTCACACAAGTTTCCCGCTAACACCCAGAGTGGGGGGACATTCTGGGGGTTCAATACGGGAATCTCGCCCCTCGTACACACAAAACTTGTAAGTGTACCCTGAGGTACTCTCACAAAGTTTGTACAGCTTCACGCCATACCTCACCCGCTTAGAGGGAACATACTGGCGGAAAATGAGTCTCCCCTTGAAAGCAATAGGGAGACTTATCCACAGCGACCTCCCTTCCAGGTGCATAGGCCTCCCAAAATTTGGCCCCGAAGTGATCGATGAACGGCCTGATTTTGTACAGGCGGTCATAGGCAGGATCACCATAACCATTTCAGGACTGCAGTACGCAGGATCGCGACCCTGTTATTCCTCCTGGACGTGCCGGCGCATCCTCTCGCGAGACGCGAGATTTCCTGTGAACGCGCGCACGTTCACAGGATCGGCAGGTAAACGAGTGGATCTACAGCTTGCCAGCGGCGATCGTTTGCTGGTAGGCTGTAGATGCAATGATTTTTTTAACCCCTAAAGGGTATATTAGACGCTGTTTCGATAACAGCGTCTAATATACCTGGTCCTCTGGTGGTCCCTTTTGCTTGGATCGACCACCAGAGGACACAGGCAGCTCTGTAAAGTAGCACCAAGCACCACTACACTACAACCCCCCCCCCCCATCATTTATTAACCCCTGATCACCCCAAATAGACTCCCTGATCACCCCCCTGTAAGGCTCCATTAAGACGTCCGTATGTGTTTTGCGGATCCACGGATCCGCAAAACACATACAGACGTCTGAATGGAGCCTTACAGGGGGGTGATCAATGACAGGGAGGTGATCACCCCATATAGACTCCCTGATCAACCCCCTGTAAGGCTCCATTCAGACATCCGTATGTGTTTTGTGGATTCGTGGATCCGCAAAACACATGCGGACATCTGAATGGAGCCTTACAGGGGGGTGATCACCCCATATAGACTCCCTGATCACCCCCCTGTCATTGATCACCCCCTGTAAGGCTCCATTCAGACGTCCATATGTGTTTTGTGGATCCGCAAAACACTGACACCGCGGATCCGGAAAACACGGACACCGGCAATGTGCTTTCCGCATTTTGCGGATCCGCACATTGCCAGAACTATATAGAAAATGCCTATAGCATGGGTATATGTAAAAATACACCCCAAAACACATTGCCCTACTTCTCCTGAGTACGGCAATACCACATGTGTGACACTTTTTTTGCAGCCTAGGTGGGCAAAGGGGCCCAAATTCTAAAGAGCACCTTTAGGATTTCACAGGGCATTTTTTACACATTTGGATTTCAAACTACTTCTCACGCATTAGAGCCCCTAAAATGCCAGGGCAGTATAAATACCCCACAAGTGACCCCATTTTGGAAAGAAGACACCCCAAGGTATTTCGTGATGGGCATAGTGAGTTCATGGAAGTTTTTATTTTTTGTCACAAGTTAGTGGAATATAAGAAGAAAAAAAAACATCATAATTTTTCTGCTAACTTGTGACAAAAAATAAAAACTTCTATGAACTCACTATGCCTATCAGCGAATACCTTAGGGTGTCTACTTTCCAAAATGGGGTCATTTGTGGGGTGTTTCTACTGTCTGGGCATTGTAGAACCTCAGGAAACATGACAGGTGCTGTGAAAGTCAGAACTGCTTCAAAATGCGGAAATTCAAATTTTTGTACCATAGTTTGTAAACGTTTTAACTTTTGCGCAAACCAATAAATATACACTTATTGCATTTTTTTATCAAAGACATTTAGAGAAAAAATTATATAGAAATGTAGTTTTAAAAAAAAAAGAATTAAAACTGAAATAGAAAAATTCCATTTTTTTGCAAAAATTTCGATTAATAACAAAAAAGTTAAAATGTCAGTATCAATTAAATACCACCAAATGAAAGCTCTATTAGTGAGAAGAAAAGGAGGTAAAATTAATTTGGGTGGTAAGTTGTATGACCGAGCAATAAACCGTGAAAGTAGTGTAGTGCAGCATTGTAAAAAGTGGTCTGGTCATTAAGGGGGTTTAAGCTAGGGGAGCTGAGGTGGTTAAGGGGGACATGCTGCATTATCTGCATAATGCAGGCATTTCCGGGTGTCCTCAAAACGAGAACGTGTCATGGCCATACAGTAGAGTGGGGTCTGGTAGAGGACGTCCCCACTCCAGTACTGCCTGACGCTGTTTTTTTTGACTAGGCCCATGTGCAGCACAAGGCCCCAAAACGTCCTCATCTCGGCTGCACTGACCGGAGTCCAGCCACCGGACCTAGCCAAAATGGAGCCCGGGTGTTGAGCAATGAACTGTTGGGCAAAGTTCGTTTGCTCCACCATCAGATTCACAAAGTGGTCACTAAAAATACTAAAATAGTCATATTCGGTGAAGCCCACTGTGCGAATCTGGATTCCTGATTGGCCAACAAAATCAGGAATCACGGGCTCAAAATCCTCTCGGGTACACCATGCAAGTTCACCGGTAGGGGGCTCAGGTGGACTTATCTGCTGGGCCGAAAAACTAGTACGAGCCCCAGAGCAGCTCGTACTAGTGTGGGCCACAGGGTCCCTGTGTCACGGTAGGTAAGATAAGGGAAGTAAACAGAATATGGCACAAAGCAAAGAAAACAACTGACTAGGCCCCAAAAGCTAGGGAACAAAGGGGTCACTTCCTAGCAATCCCTAAAAGACTTTCCCTACGCTGGTATGCCACCTGATAGGAGGTGGGATTCTGTTCAAACCCAAAACAAAACAAACTGTCAGATCGAATCACGTGCAGCAACTCTGACAGATCTTCTCAGAACACCCACAGGGCACGACGTGACAGTACCCCCCCCTCTACTGATGACCTCCGGATACCCAGGCCCAACTTTATCTGGGTGTGCCCTGTGAAATGCATTAACAGGGCGGCTAGCGTTAACATCGGTAGCCGGAACCCACATTCTTTCCTCAGGACCGTATCCCCTCCAATGCCCAGGTACTGAAGGGAACCCCGAAGAACACGTGAATTGAGAAATCTAGAGATCTAAGACTCCAGATTACCATCAACCAAAACAGGAGGAGGCAAAGGAGATGGTTCCGCAGGTTCCACATATTTCTTCAACAAGGACCTGTGAAACACATTATGGATCTTCCAGGCCTGCGGAAGTTCCAGACGAAACGCCACCGGATTGACAATGGCCGAGATTTTGTAAGGGCCAATAAATTTTGGACCCAATTTCCAAGAGGGTACCTTCAGCTTAATGTTTTTAGTGGACAACCACACCAAATCACCCACACACAGGTTCGGACCAGTCATACGTCTCTTCTCAGCCATCCGTTTATATCTTTCACCCATTTTTTTCAAATGAACTTGAATCTTCCGCCAGATAGATGACAAAGAGGAAGATAATCTCTCCTCTTCTGGTATCCCAGAAGATTTGGTTTCAGAAAGTACCAAACAGAGGGTGAAAAGCATATGCGCCTGTGACTTATCAGTTGACGCCTGCCTACTGTTGTTCAAGTCAAACTCAGCTAAAGACAAGAACGAGGACCAGTCATCCTGATTCTCAGCAACAAAACACCTCAAATAGGTCTCCAGGTTTTGGTTAGTGTGCTCAGTTTGACCATTCAACTGAGGATGGAAAGCCGAAGAGAAAGACAACTGAATACCCAGACGAGAACAAAACCTGGAAACAAATTGCGTCCCCCTGTCAAACACCACATCAGAGGGAATGCCATGTAATTTCACAATGTTGTTAATAAAAACCTGAGCAAGAGTTTTCGCATGTGGCAAACCTGATAATGGTTCAAAGTGAGCCATCTTGCTGAAGCGGTCCACAATTACCAAAATCACAGTTTTCCCAGAGGAACTCGGCAAATCAGTAATAAAGTCCATGGATAAATTCTATCAAGGACGAGATGGGATGGACAAAGGAAGGCCTGATGGCCAAGTGTGCGCCACCTTTGCGCGTGCACAGGTCTCACAAGCTGCTACATAACTCTCAACACTTTTACGCAACCCAGGCCACCAAAATCTCTGGGAAATAAGATCTACAGTGGATCTTCTTCCAGGATGTCCCGCAAGGACAGGATCATGATGTTCCTTGAACACTTTGTATCGCAGTTCAGAAGGAACAGACAACTTGCCTGGAGGACAAGAATCAGGTGCCTCCTCTTGAGCCCCCAACACTTCAGTCTCCAGCCTGGGGTAAAGATCGGAAACCACCACCCCATCAGCCCAAATTAAAGCGGTATCCCCCCTTCCCGGAAAGCTACGTGACAACGCATCCGCTTTGACGTTTTTAATCCCAGGGCGAAAGGTGACCACAAAATTGAACCTGGTAAAAAACAATGACCATCTAGCCTGCCTAGGATTTAAACGCTTTGCAGATTGCAGGTAGGCCAGATTCTTATGGTCAGTAAATATCGTAATCGGATGGGTAGCCCCTTCTAGCCAATGACGCCACTCTTCAAAGGCCAATTTGATGGCCAACAACTTTATATTCCCAACATCATAATTTGTCTCGGCGGCCGAGAGTTTCTTGGAGAAAAAAAAGCACACGGGCGCCATTTGCTAGAAGAGGGACCCTGCGACAAGACTGCTCCGACTCCCACTTCTGACGCGTCCCTCTCCACAATCGGGTTGCGTCAGAATGGGCGCAGAAGCAAAACATTTCTTAATAGCAGAAAAAGCCTGTAATGCCTCATCCGACCAGACAGAGAAGTCGGCGCCCTTCCTAGTCATATCTGTCAAAGGTTTGACAATGGTGGAATAATTCAGGATGAATTAATTAGGAATTAGTAAATCCTTAAAACCGCATCAGGGCTTTCTGATTCTCCGGCGGATCATATTCCAGTACCGCACGGGCCTTTTCGGGATTCATACGAAAACCAGAGGCAGAAAGCAAGTACCCCAGAAACGGCAGATCCTTAACAGCAAACACACATTTTTCCAACTTGGCATGCAATTTATTCTCCCGAAGGATCAATAACACGTGTCTCAAATGATCCTAATGAGTCTTCATATCGGGAGAGTAAATTAGTATGTCATTGAGGTAAATAACCACGAACCTCCCCACCAAATGATGAAAAATGTAATTTATAAAGTGCTGAAATACTGCTGGAGCATTAGTTAAACCAAAGGGCATGACTAGGTTCTTGATGTGACCTCTGGTGACCCCTGGTATTGAAGGCCGTTTTCCACTCATCTCCTTCCCTGATTCTGATCAGATTATAAGCTCCTCTTAAATCTAACTTAGAAAACACCTTAGCACCAACAATCTGATCAAAAAGATGCGGAATTAAGAGAAGGGGATAAGGATCACGGATTGTAATGAGATTCAGTTCCCGGAAATCTAGGCATGGTCGAAGGGATCTGTCCTTGTTTACAGCCAGCGGCCATAGGAGACTTAGATGGTCTAATATGTTCCTTTGCCAAACTCTCGGCAATGTACTCCCGCATAGCTACTCTTTCGGGTTGAGAGGTGATCGGAAATACACAGGGCATGTGTCCTTAAGTACCGGGACAAAAAAGGGCGTACCTGTATGCTCTGTGTCCCCAACAGGTTAAGGAGGAACGAGATAGTAGATCCTCCACACTCTCAATTCCCTTTTCTTTTCAATGCTTCAAATGGGATTAGCCAGGCTAGTGGGGTCGTAATCCCCTTACCTCATTCATGATATGATTTCCAAAAACTTATAGAAGTGGAGAGAAGATAGGGGGATATGGTATTTGACAGATTCCCATGCAGGGAGGCCATAATTAATGCCTTTAAATTTTGGGCTTAGAGACATCTGATAGCCACCAGTCCCGTAGCTGGTTGATTCTCGAGTCTAAATAATAATCAAAGATGTTTGGAAGGCTCAAGCCTCCATATTTTATGCCGGCACATAATATTCTTAGCGATTCAGGGTTTGCTTCTTTTCCAGATAAATCTATTTATCATTCTAGATGTATAGTTGAGGATGGCTCACCTCTTGAACAACAATTGGAATGGGTGCACCTACAAAGAAGATTACACCCAATCTTCAAAATTAATATATAAATAGAAAAGTGGTAGGGCACACCTGCATTCAGATATACATTGAAAATTTTGTGTAATAAAATTAATTTATTCAGACAAATGCAGAGTGTAATAACACATTAATTAGCTGTATATACCCTGGTTCGGCATTAGTTTTCTACTTACAATTTTGTAGACTTGTGCCGGCTGTATTGCGGTTAGCGTGGCGTCCCACATGTAATACGCTTACAGATAATGGTATGGATTCCAGCCACTGAGGAAGGAGTCATAGCCAACTCCGAAACGCGTTTGGTGAAAGAGGATCCCATGAAACAGAATATATAACTGGAATATTAAAGCGCTTTAAACCGACGATAAAGACAGGGATCGGTATCAAACTAAATTGGCAGGAAAAATCTAAAGCTGATCGCCGTGGTGAAAATCAACCTGCTGCTTGACCTGAGCACCTTGCAGGAATCTCCACACCCAAATCCACGAACACGGCACTCCTGCAATTGATGACCGAAGATCCCTGTGTCCACACCCTGGAATCCATACCATTATCTGTAAGCGTATTACACGTGGGACGCCACGCTAACCGCAATACAGCCGGCACAAGTCTACAAAATTGTAAGTAGAAAACGAATACCGAACCAGGGTATATACAGCTAATTAACTTTGGGACACTAACACTTAAACAAAAGAAGTACAAGTGACCAGACTTTGTCCTTATTCGACTATACTGCAGTTATTTTGTGAATTTTGTCTGCGATTACGGACTATGTCAACAAGCTGGGTAACCAGACTGGCTATGTGAGCACCTTATCACGGACAAACAGAGCTATAAGAAAGATTAACCCTTCTCTGTCCCTACTAGGATATCGTTTTTCTTCTGTTTTTTAGGATATCCATACTAGTGTGTATTTTAAAATGAATTTTATTGATTTTAGTACAAGTATATAGCATGCTAATATCTGTTTAATCAAGTTTTATGTGTTATTACACTCTGCATTTGTCTGAATAAATACATTTTATTACACAAAATTTTCCATGTATATCTGAATGCAGGTGTGCCCTACCACTTTTCTATTTATCATTCTGTTTATGGTGGTGAAGAAGGATGTCTGGATCACTACGGGGAGAGTCCTAAACATATATAGTAGTTTAGGAAGTGTTTTCTGTTGAAATGCTGTGATACGGCCAAGCCAAGAGATTTCCGTTTTAGCCATGTTATCTAACTCCATCTGTATGGTCGAGAGAAAAGGCATCAAATTTACAGAGTACAGTCTCTGAGGGGTGGAGGTGTCTTTGACCTCTAGATATTGCACCTCTGAGGCCTGCCAATCCAGCGGGAAATGTTGCTTTAATAGTTCTAGTGTTTTGCATGGGATAAAGAAGGGGAGGGCCTGGGACTTCCCTTCATTGATTTTGTAATAGGATAGTAAACCATACGTATGAATGATTCTCGTTACAGACCGGGTTTGTTAGAGTAAGAATTATGTCATCGGCGTATGAGGCGATGTTGCCTGTCGCGAATCTGCACTCCTTCTATATCCCCAGCCTGACGGATTGCTAGATAAATATTAGGGGAGATACGGGGTACCCCTGTCTTGTGCTATTCGATAGTGTGAATGGATCAGACAAGACCCCATTGACCAGTACACGAGCCGTCGGGCTAGAGTACAGAGCCTTGATCGCTGTAATCGTTTGTGCTGGAAAGCCCAATTTATGGAGTACCGAGAAGACAAACGACCAATTCACCCGGTCTAATGCCTTCTCAGCGTCCAATGTGATAAACACTGTTTATATGATCAATTAGGTTTAGCACCCTTCTAGAATTATCTGTGATCTGCCTCCCCTGTACAAAACCAACTTGATCCGGGGCCACTAATTATAGTATAATTTTAGCTAACCTAATAGCCAAGAGATTGGCATAAATCTTCAGATCGGTATTTAGAAGGGAGATCGGGTCGAAATTTTGAGGGACGACGGATCCTTCCCTAGTTTTGGTAAGGTTACAATAACCGCCTCCAACATTTCTTTGGGCATTGAGCCTTCAGCCATTACTCGGCACAGGGACGCATAAAGATGAGGGGTGAGGATCTTGGAATATGTTTTTTAGTAGGAGTTAGAGAGGCCATCTGGGAGGTAAGTGCTTAATTATGCCAGAGATCTCTTCTGGGGTTATGGGAGTACAAAATGATTCCCGTTGCTGGTCAGTCATGGAAGGTAAGGAGAGGGATTGCAGAAACTGCTCTATCTCATGCTCAGGTGGTGGAGTGACGTAATGTCCCTCTGCCAAATTATAGAGTTGAGAGTAGTAGGACATGAATCTACTTGCAATTGATTTGGGTTCGCATATTTTATGGGTTTTGGGCTCTGGTTTTGATTATTTTCTCCAATAAACTACCCGCCTTATTAGCTTGAAAATAATACAGGGCCCTAACTTTTTTCAGGGATAACTTTTATATGTGCGTAACATGCTCTCTCTGAGCTGCAATCTAAGGTTCTTTAGAGTCTCCGATAATCTAATTGACGGGGAGGCTTTATTCAGTGCTTCAGTTTCATAGATTTTCGTCATTAGGTCCGATAGATTTTTTTTCTCTGAGTTTTTTTTTGTCTCTATGCCCTATTTTAATAAATATGCCTCTGATTAAGGCCTTGTGTGTGGCCCAGACTATAGAGGGATCAGCCACTGTTGCAGCATTCGTTTGAAAGTATTCCTCTAACGCTTTAGATATTTCTGCTTCATACTTAGGATCAGCAAGCACATACTCATTCATCCTCCAAATTGGGTTTGGGGGCTATTGGAACTGTTCAGAAATGTCTACGAAGATCAGTGTAGGTTCTGACCAAGTTATCGACCCTATGCTAGACTCGTAACTAGTAACTGCTGAGAGGGTGACCCTGTCTACCAGAATAAGGTCTATGAGTGAGTAAGAGTGATGAGAGGGAGAGAAATGGGTGTAGTCTCTTTCTGTTGTGTGATGTATACGCCAAATGTCAAAAAGAGTGTTTCAACAGAGTTTGCTAGGGAGTGGGGGGTATTTCTTGTTGAGGTAGTTGAATCTACAGATGGGTCAGGAACCATGTTAAAGTCCCACCAAATAAGGACTCTACCTTTCTGTATTGTCTGCACCTTCCCAAGCAGTCTGTTCAAAAAATGTTGGGGTCTTACATTAGGAGCGTACAATCCTACAAGCCGATAAAGCACACTATTTAGGTAATATACTCGTATTCTATACCTTCCGCCTGGTTCAATTGTAGAAGAAACAGCGGTGTGCGCCACAGAGTTCCTTATAGCTATGAGGACACCCCACTTTTTCTTGTTACTATGAGCTTGGAGGATGACAGGGAAACAATAATGTCTTATTCTGCCAGCATCAGTGGCGACTATGTGCGTCTCCTGGGCACAGAAAATATCACACTTGAGGGAAAGGGTCTCTTTCCACATCAGGCCGCACTTAAATGGGCTGTTTCGCCCTCTAACGTTCAGAGAACTTAGTTTTAGCACAATGACGGAAATAATGATGCTATAGTTGCTATGCGCACATCTGCTGTGGAAGGGGTTCCATCGTTTTTGGTAAGTGACTGCTTATATGCATTCCATTGGATTGGCAAGACTCTACCAGAAAGTAAGGTAAAACAGCAAAACGAATATATCAAAGATAACAGAGAAATCACGGTACTGACTACCCAATAAACCAGGTAGGGTAAAAAAACAAGTATAAATGTGAGGCATACTAAGGTGCCTCTGTGAACTTAAGGAAAAATTTAAACAATTAACTCAGAGAGAGATTATACTCAACAGCTCCTGCAGTGATAGTCACACTTGGGTTCTGGACCCCTTCAGCGTGCTTTCTTCCTGCGTCTGTTTTTCACCAGATGCCATTCACCCTCTGTCGGAAGACGCATGGAGCTCTTGGAAAGATGTGAGTCATCAACAGCGATGTTCCAGGAAGCCAGTGCTGCTTTCCTCTCCTCCACTGATCTGATCGCAACAAAGGAACCATTCCTATGCACAAGAATCGTGACCGGGAACCCCCAGCGGTAAGCGATGGAATTTGCTCACAGAGCTAATGTAAATGGAGCCAAGTTCCTGCGTAGTTGCAAGGTTGACTTCAAGGTATGGGGCTGGAAGAGCTTCCAATTTCCTTGCGGACGCTAGGATTCCCTCTTATATGTGAAAGAAGTGAATCCTTGCCACCACGTCCCTTGGGGTATCTTCAGATAGGTGTTTTGGTCTGGCAACTCTGTGTCCTATCTATAATAACATCTTGCTCAGTGCTGGAGGGTAGGAGCGTCATAATTTACCCCTGAATGTAATCTCTGCGTTCTGCTTGCATTACGGCTTCTGGGACCCCTCGCAGTTTCAAGTTGTTCCGGCGGGAACGGTCCTCTAAATCCGCCACTTTTGCCTTGAGCTGCGTCTCCTCGTCAGATAGGAGACCATGAGAGTCTTTGAGGTTGTTGTGAGAGGCTGCAAATTCCTCCATCTTGATTTCTATTCCCCAGCTCTGTTACTGACGATTTGTAGTGGCGCTATCAATTGAGATATCTGCGCCATCATCGACTGGTTAAAGGCCAGCAGCATTTCTTTCAATAAAGTTCCCAATGCGGGTTTATCATTTGTGGGGAAATGATGTTGTGGCCAATGAGCGGGGGATGGGGGGGGGGGTTGGGCATTCAGTGTGCCATGGGAATCCCAGCACTCGGTAGGGATCCTGCTTCCTAGGCCTCTGTTTCTCCGGGCTGGTTGTAGGAGAGGCACCTCTCAGTGCAGGGTATCAGGGGGATGTATCCGGGGACCCTGGGCTTTGCTGTAGCTATCTGCTGCTGTCCACACTGCCTGTAGAGCGTGAGCCCGAGGAGGAGTTCTGGCTGGATTCCGGCGCAGTCTGCGTGGAGTCGCCACCGGCGCCATCTTTGCCCCGCTCATGGTTGAAAAAGCTTCCCCTGTGGCTTCAGGCTTCTCTTGCCTCTGGTCATCATGGGGGGATAAAGATTGCACCCTATGGGCCTTCAGGGCGTAGGTGCGCTTGGTTTGAAGGGGTTTTGCAGGTCTAGGATGCTGTGCAGAAGCTCTGAATCAGGCTGCCATCTCTCTCAGCTGCTTTGCCATGCCCCTCACACATCATAAATTTAGTGGTACATCAATTTTTGAAAAAGCAATGTGGCTTGCAGATGGTGTTGGTCATGTCCAGGGGACTAAGTGACAAAAAATAAAAACTTCCATGAACTCACTATGCCTATCATGAAATACCTTTGGGTGTCTTCTTTCCAAAATGGGGTCACTTGTGGGGTAATTATACTGCCCAGGCATTTTAGGGGCCCAAATGCGTGCAAAGTAGTTTGAAATCAAAATCTGTAAAAAATGCCCTGTGAAATCCAAAAGGTGCTCTTTGAAATGTGGGCCCATTTGCCCACCTAGGCTGCAAAAAAGTGTCACACCTGGTATCGCCGTACTCAGATGAAGTAGGGCAATGTGTTTTCGGGTTTCTTTTTACATATACCCATGCTGGGTGAGAGAAATATCTTGGCCAAAGACAACTTTTCCCAGATTTTTTATACAAAGTTGGCATTTGACCAAGATATTTATCTCACCCAGCATGGGTATATGTAAAATGACACCCCAAAACACATTCCCCAACTTCTCCTGAGTACGGCGATACCACATGTGTGACACTTTTTTGAAGCCTAGATGCGCAAAGGGGCCCACATTACTTTTAGGAGGGCATTTTTAGACATTTGGATCCCAAACTTCTTTGCACGCTTTAGGGCACCTAAAATGCCAGGGCAGTATAAATACCCCACATGTGACCCCATTTTCGAAAGAAGACACCCCAAGGTATTCAATGAGGGGCATTGCGAGTTCATAGAATTTTATTGATTTTTTTTGGCACAAGTTAGCGGAAATAGATTTTTTAAGTTTTTTCTCACAAAGTCTCTCTTTCTGCTAGAGAGAGACCAAAATTTCAATCTTTCATGGACTCAATATGCCCCTCAGCGAATACCTTGGGGTGTCTTCTTTCCAAAATGGGGTCATTTGTGGGGTGTTTGTACTGCCCTGGCATTTGAGGGTCTCCACAGTCATTACATGTATGGCCAGCATTAGGAGTTTCTGCTATTCTCCTTATATTGAGCATACAGGTAATGAGATATTTTTTTTTTCCGTTCAGCCTCTGGGCTGAAAGAAAAAAGTGAACGGCACAGATTTCTTAATTCACATCGATCAATGTGGATGAAAAAATCTCTGCCCCCCCAAAAAAAGGAGGGGAAAGGCGTCTGCCAGGACATAGGAGCTCCGTCAAACATCCATACCCACTTAGCTCGTATGCCCTGGCAAACCCGATTGCTCCATTCACATCAATCGATGTGGATGAATAAATCATTGCCGGGATTTTATTTTTATTTTTTATATATACAAAGTGTTTGCCAAAGCATATGAACACCGCCTCCTCAGCTCATATGCCTCGGCAAACGTATCTTTTACTGCAGAGGAGAAATCTCGTCTTGCAGCGCCGCATACACCGACTTTTGTGTAATCTGACAGCAGCGCAATGCTTCTGTCAGAATGCACATCAGTGCTGCAGCTAGTCGATCGGTTGGTCCACCTGGAAGGTAAAAAAAGAAAAAAACTGTCCGCAAAGCAATACATTTTATTAACTTTATAATAACTTTTGAACAGAACATATAAACTTTATTTAACTTTTTGAACAGAACGTTAACTTTTTTGCTTACCGGTGATTTTTTTTATTTTTTATTTTTTTACCTTTATAGGACAAACCTCTCTTTCCCCGTGGGACAATGTGCAAAGCGCAAATCGCCCAAAGATGTGGCGAAGTACATTATGCACTTTGTCCCAGGTAAAAGGAGAGGTTGCAGCAGCTCTGTGTGAATGGGCCCTAATAGCCCTGTGTGCCTGTCCTGTGAGATGTGATGCCTATGCTAAGTGTACCTGTGTGTGGTACTTCCGGAAACACTCCCCTAAGCATAGGGCAGGGTGGTCAGGGCAGTCAGGACAGAAATAGCTACAGACACAACATTTTTTTCGGGGTGGCGGTCGGTTTGAGGTACCAGCAACGACACTGGGGAAATGTCGCTCGTGTAGACGGCTCACTACACTGGTGGATGGGGCCACCATGATCTCTTCCTAAAATTTGAGGAAGGATCCTGTTCTCCCAGCCTTACTGTAGAGAACAAAACTATTATATGCAGCCAATTGAATTAAATATACAGACACCTTCTTATACCAGCGTCTGGTCCTGCGGGAAAGGAGATAAGGAGCCAACATCTGGTCATTGAAGTCCACCCCTCCCATGAGTGAATTATAGTCATGGACACAGAGGGGCTTTTCAATGACACTGGTTGCTCGTTCAATTTGGATTGTCGTGTCTGCGTGAATGGAGGAGAGCATGTAAACCGCGAGCATTTCACCGCGAGCAGTTCTTGGTTACACAAGGCAGCCCTCTCCCCCCTTGCAAGACGGGTGGTAACGAGCCGTTGGGGGAAGCCCCGGCGACTAGGTTGCGCTGTGCCACAGCAGCCAATCTGTTCTAGGAACAAATGCCTGAAGAGGGGCACACTTGTGTAGAAATTGTCCACATGAAGATGGTACTTCTTGCCAAATAAGGGTGACACCAAGTCCCAGACTGTCTTCCCACTGCTCCCCAGGTAGTCAGGGCAACCGACCGGCTCCAGGGTCTGATCTTTACCCTCATAGATCCGAAATTTATGGGTATAGCCTGTGGCCCTTTCACAGAGCTTATACAATTTGACCCCATACCGGGCGCGCTTGCTTGGGATGTATTGTTTGAAGCCAAGGCGCCCGGTAAAATGTATAAGGGACTCGTCTACGCAGATGTTTTGCTCAGGGGTATACAAATCTGCAAATTTTTGGTTGAAGTGGTCTATGAGGTGCCGAATTTTGTGGAGCCGGTCAAAAGCTGGGTGACCTCTGGGACGAGAGGTGCTGTTGTCACTAAAGTGCAGGAAACACAGGATGGTCTCAAATCGGACATAGCAGCAGAGAACATGGGCATGTGATGAATTGGGTTCGTGGACCAATATGACCGCAATTCATGCTTTTTGGTTAGACCCATGTTGAGGAGAAGGCCCAGAAAAATTTTACATTCGGAAACTTGGACGGGTTTCCACCGGAAAGACTAGGCATAAAAGCTTCCCGGGTTGGCGGCTATAAATTCAGTGGCATATCGGTTTGTTTCTGCCACAACTAAGTCCAAGAGCTCCACAGTCAAGAACAGCTCAAAAAATCCCAGGGCCGAACCGATCTGAGCTGTCTCAACCCGAACTCCAGACTGGGCGGTGAAAGGGGGAACTGCAGGTGCGGCTGAAGTTGGGGACTGCCAATCAGGGTTTGCCAGCACCTCAGGGACTCTAGGGGGTCTACGGGCCTGTCTGTGCGGTGGCTACGACAGGGTAACTATTGCACGTGCCACCGTACCAGCTTCAACTGCCCTTCTGGTGCTCGCCACTTCACCATGTTGTACGGCAGTGCTGGTATTAGGTCCAGGATGGGCTGCGCTGCTGGTGTATGCCTCACCACGTAATCCGACAGCGCCAGCCCCACTCTGCTGCCCTTGAAGCGGATCCTGCGCAACCTGTGGTCTAGCAACACGGGGCCGGGTACACCTGGTGCTATCGGGGACCTCAACCTCCAAAGTCCAAACTTTGGGTCAGACTGCCACTGCTTTCTACAGGTTCATATTCTGACCCGCTAGATTCATCAGATGAGGGTTCCCATTCCTCATCCGACTGGGTCAGAAGCCTGTAGGCCTCTTCAGAAGAATACCCCTTGATTGCCATTTGGACTACTAAATTTAAGGGGTATTCCCTGAGACTACCCAAGAAAAAAAGCAAGCCTGTCTTACAAATGGGAGGCTAGCGAAGTACCGGACGCCGCTGCGATTGATAAAAAATATCAAAACTGATTCTTTTTTTATCGCCGCAGCGCTTGTAAAGTGATTGTGCAGTGATCAATAAAAAAAAGAATTTTTGTCACTGCGGCGGGGCGGGCGTGGGTGAACGCATGTGTGGGCAACCGATCAGGCCTGATCGGGCAAACACTGCGTTTTGGGTGGAGGGTGAGCTAAGGTGACACTAATACTATTATAGATCTGACTGTGATCAGTTTTGATCACTTACAGATACTATAAAGTACAAATGCTGATTAGCAATACGCTAATCAGCGAATCGGTGACTGCGGTGCGATGGGCTGGACGCTAACCGATCGCTAAACTACCTAACCAAGGGGCCTAAACTATCCTAAAACCTAACAGTCAATACCAGTAAGAAAAAAAAAGTGACAGTTTACACTGATCACTTTTTTCCCTTTCACTAGGTGATTGACAGGGGTGATCAAGGGGTTAATTGGGGTGTTGGGGGGTGGTCTGGGGCTAAGTGAGTGTTTGGTGGCTACTCACTGTGATGCCTGCTCCTCTGCTGAGACCAACCGACGAAAAGGACCAGCAGAGGAGCAGAGAAGCCATTTAACACCTTATATTTATAAATATAAAGTGTTAACTGGCTTCTGATTTGATTTTTTGAAAATCGCCAGCCTGCCAGCCAAGATCATTGGCTGGCAGGCTGGTGACGAAATACTCCTGTAACTTTTGCCGGCCCACGATGCGCATGCACGGGCCGGCTTTGCCCGAAATCTCGTGTCTCCTGCGTACGGCGGTCCTGAGGTGGTTAAAGAACTGGGTCCACAGGCATGCTGGTAAGCATGACAAACTGCATGCTTGGTTGCCTACATGCTGGCAAGCATGTTGTTCGCATCAAGCAAAGTGATGACTACTGGATAGCCATACTTTTAGATCATTGCAATCAAAGCAAAAAGGGGAGAATATTTTACGAATACCTGTTACCTGTATTTCTGTCCAGGAGTCCCATCTCCAACCTGGCTGAGTCAGAAAACTCCCGCCCTCTCTTGTGGTGCTACCCCGGCAGTAAGTCTCAGACGGCATCAGCATCCAATTTAGTTTTCTCAATGTGATGGAAGTTTTTTTTTAAGTGCTGTGCCAACCTGACGCATATCGGCAAAAGGATGAGCATTGCCTGAACAACTGGGTTCAGTCGTATCTGGACTGTGCCCTTTCTTCTGCACATAGCCTGTCTCCTGACTCCATAGACTTCTGGGAAGGAGATTGGAACAGTGGCTGTAACTGGCCCAGTTTGATATGTGTACTGTTTTGTCCAGCCTCCAGTGCCGGGTATTTAATGTGGCAGGTGTCATCGTCACACACCTCCAGCTGATGCCAATGAGTAGATCTGCCATAGAGTCATACACAGATTATCAGGCCAATGGGAGCAGATTCAATTCTGGTCAAATTTATTTGTTCCGGGGGGGGGGAGGAGATATCTAGCTCCACAGAGGTGCACTCCTTAGCCAGCAGAATGCTGAGAAAGGGCAAAACACAGATGAAACTGAAACAGGAGTCACGGATCTAATATGGCGCCGTCGAGGAGGAGGAGGAGAGCTTGCCTGTTACAGCGTGCCGGGAGATAGCAGCGCGCCGGGAGATAGCAGCGCGCCTGGAGAAGTACGCACATAAGCTTTTAAAAGAGCTTGAAGGAGAGGTGGGGAGATTCGGAGAGGGCTCAATCTGCGTCAGAAGGGAAGGAGAGTTCATCAGAAGATGAGCAGACAGTGCAGGGGTCCCAGCTATTCCATAAGCGGCAATATAGTGCAGAATCAAAAGCACAAGGTCAGGAGGAGGAGACAGCAGAACCCACTTTTAAAGGTGTATTGGCTGCTATAGCAAGCTGCCATAACACCCTTAAAAGTTTTAATATACAATTTGGTAGCCTTAAAGAGGACCTTTCTATCATACGTCATGATCTGCACAAAGATGCAGAACGCACTACTGAGGTAGAGTGAAATGGAAGATGGGATCAAACCATTCCAAAAAGCAGCCAAAGTAACCGCCAAAGATATTGCTGCATCATATGCTAAAACAGATGACCGGAATAATATCAGGCTTGTTGGGGTGCCAGAAAAAGTGGAGGGCGTGAATGCTACCGAATTTATTGAAAAGCTGAAAAGTTCAAAGACAAAGGCCTATCGTCCTTATATGCGGTGGAGAGAGCACATCGCGTCCCTACAAGACCGTTGCCTTCTGGACGCCCACCTCTCTATAAAGATAGAGACACTATACTACAGCGATCCAGGGACCACTCTGAGCTCACGATAAACGGCGTACAGGTCTCCATATTCCCAGATTATTCATCTGAAGTACAGAAGAAAAGAGCCCGCTTTGTGGAAATAAAGACGACTCCGTGGATTACAAATACAATACTCCATGATGTTTCCAGCCAATCTGAGGGTAGTCGCCTTAGGATCTGCGCTGTTTTTCGAAGACCCGGATGCTGCACTACAGTGGCTAGACAACGAATGAACGGCACCTCAGAAATAGGAACTTGGGCACCTGAAATAGTGAGTAAACTCAGTATAATTCCATTGTTGAGATTAAAGTTCCTACTGTGGACATAAAGGGAATTCCCAGTCACGTTGATGTGACATCCCATTGCAGGAGCGTGAGTAGTACAATTATATACGTTCTGATGCAAGTTTTTAACGCACTTACGTACTGGACTGAAGTTTGCAGTAGAGATTGTTGTGCTAGGTTCTTATAGTTAGCCCTATGTTATGAAAGGAATATTGGAAAATCTGAATACATTTTGTTTTCACTGAGAGGAGGGGGTGGGGGGGGGGACATTCCGGTATCAGCATGCTTATTTGGAAGAAATGGCAGTTTTGGGATGGGAAAATGTGGACAACTAGTAAACACTTATGTAAATTGAAAGAATGTAATGGCGTCTATGACTAAAGTAAGTGATACGTTGGAATGTGCGAGGAATGGCGGAGGCTAACAAAAAACATGGCATATTTAGATATTTATCGAGATACCAGCCAGCCATCTGCTGCCTACAGGAAACGCATATGACCAAATCAAAAGTGCAATTGCTCCAAAAATCTTGGGTTTACTATTCTGTGCATACATCTCAGTGCCGCTGAAAATGCTGCTGGAGTTTATGGCGTAATATCCCGACATTCCGGGCTTGATAGTTGGGGATTTTAATAATGTAATTAACGAAGAACTAGACAAGTGCATAGTGTCAACTGGAATGGAAACTCCCTTTGGTAGATTACTGAGGGAGGTGGGCCTAACAGATATATGGAGGGAAATACTCTTTCTGCTCCACGTATATGTCTCTTTTAAGGATTGATATGGGGTTGGCAAACATGCACATTTACCCATTAGTGAATAGGTCTGATTATTTAATCGGAACACTGTCGGATCATTCACCGTTAAGTGTGGACTTAGACCTGTCTGGGGGCACTAGACCGGGGCCTAGAATCTGGCATCTTAACGCCTTCTGGTTAAATCTTATGGGTAAAATGGAAGATGTAAAAGCTGCCATGAAGGAATATTTTGAAATTAATGAGGGTACAGCCTCTGCCCACTCAGTATGGGAGGCATCAAAGGCATATATGAGGGGAATCTTAATTTAGTCCATCAGCAGGATCAAATCCAAATCTAAGGAGACAGATGCTCAAATACACTCGGACATGCAGGCAGCAGAGATGGCCTTTACTCAGGTCCCAAATTAACAAAATTGTGATAGATTGCGAGATGCACAGAAAACATTGCGTTGTCATCTCATTCAGGCAGCAGAGAGAAAGTGTTTATTCTACAAACAGAGGTTCTTCGACAAAGGAGAAAAAGTTGGTCACATGCTTTCCATGATATCTAAAGCGCATCAGGGAATACCATGCATTACCGGTTTGATACACTCGAGTGGACAACTCAGACAAGATACTAATAGCATATTGGAAATTTTGGGAAATTTTTATACAGCTCTATACTCCTCTAAAACATCAGACTCAGACATTAAGGAATTCTTACAGGAGAATGACCTCCCACAGCTTCCGCGTGAAGCCAGCTCTCTTTTAGATGCCCCTTTAAAATTAGAGATGCTGGAGGAAGCAGTGAAACGAATAGCTAATCACAAGGCACCAGGACTAGATGGTCTTCCGGTTCAGATATACCAAAAAAAATTCAGATATACTACTCCCGAACTGTTGAAGGTATTTAACCATTCCCTGGAAGTGGGATATTTGCCTGCCTCCATGCAAGAAGCAGTGATAGTAGTCCTACCCAAACCTGGGAAAGACCCCAAATCACCAGACTTGTATAGACCAATTTCACTATTATCCATGGATGTCAAGATCCTGGCAAAGGCCTTGGCTGCAAGACTATCTAAACTAATATTATCTGTTATCAATTTCGGACCAGACAGACTTTATGCCGCAAAAGTCCTGTGGCAGGCGCAGCACTATGAAGTGCCATTTGCGCTGTGGCATTAGAAGAATTTTGATATCTCTGACTTTTAGTCTAACCAGACTATTACTCTGTAATTCCTCTAGCGCTGTTCTATGGAAACAGTAGGTTTAAAGAGCACACCAAATGCTTCAAATAAATTCTTTATTAACGTTAACTTTTCTTTATATACTGTATAACCCTGCCACCTCTGCAGCAGATAGTCCATGTACAAAACACATGTTGAAAAGATATCACAAAATGGCGGAATGCATAATATGGTGGTTCAACTGTTCAATCTTGTCATGCAACATACAATGATGGATATATTTTTCTCTCTTCAGGATCTGTACTCACTTTAAGTTATTTAAGCACTTAATGAGCTCTCCGAGAGGTATATCTGGGATTTGACCGATAGTTCTACTGATTTGTATGGATTTCTATTTGTAATTTACAATTTGTAGCTTGCAATTTGTCGTTTGCAGTTTGTGTTTGCAATTTGTATGGAATCTGGTTTGTATGTTTGCAATTTGGTGGAACTGTAAGTAAACACACATATAACTGGTTCAGTATTGTGGCAATGTGAACATTGAGGTGTTGTTTCCCCAGGTTCCAGTCTGGGACTTGAGGCATGCTCATGTCCAGGGATCCTATTTAATCCTGCTACTGGATCTTGGGTATGTCTCACTCTGGAGTGTTTTGTAAAGCAGAGTCCTGGTGAGGCTCTGTGTGAGTGGTCTCAGCCGGGTGGGCTAAGGGGCCATGAGGCTAGGCGATAGCCTGAACTTTGGGGGACGCGGTGACGCCTGTGAAACAAGGATCACGAGGCCAGAGTCGGGAGGACTACTGGGCCACAATCCCCCAAAAGGTATTGAAGTGTCACAGCCTGGAGGTTCTTGGACTGAATGGCTGAGAAAAGCCGCATTTGTGTTCCATGTCTGAACAGGGCTCTCTAGGTGACTCAGGGATACACTTGTGTTTAGTTAGAGCCTAGTCGGGCAAGCATTTGTTATTTTGTGTGGATGTCACACGTGATAAGTTGAAGCTGCGACTTCTTAACCTGTGCTTTGCTAAAGTGTCTGAAATAAAGCAAGTTTGGACATTATAATCGTGTCTGCGAAGATATCTGTGTGACCCCCTGAAAATAGACGATCCCTTACAGTATACAGTTCTAATTACTATATTAACAGTAGGAACATCATATACAGTTGCAAGAAAAAGTATGTGAACCCTTTGGAATGATATGGATTTCTGCACAAATTGGTCATAAAATGTGATCTGATCTTTATCTAATTCACAACAATAGACAATCACAGTCTGCTTAAACTAATAACACAAATAATTAAATGTTACCATGTTTGTATTGAACACACCATGTAAACATTCACAGTGCAGGTGGAAAAAGTATGTGAACCCCTAGACTAATTACATCTCCAAGAGCTAATCGGAGTGATTTGTCAGCCAACTGGAGTCCAATCAATGAGATGAGATTGGAGGGGTTGGTTACAGCTGCCCTGCCCTATAAAAAACAGACACCAGTTCTGGGTTTGCTTTTCACAAGAAGCATTGCCTGATGTGATGGATGCCTTGCACAAAAGAGCTCTAAGAAGACATACGATTAAGAATTGCTGACTTGCATAAAGCTGGAAAGGGTTATAAAAGTATCTCCAAAAGCCTTGCTGTTCATCAGTCCACGGTAAGACAAATTGGCTATAAATGGAGAAAGTTCAGCACTGCTGCTACTCTCCCTAGGAGTGGCCGTCCTGTAAAGATGACTGCAAGAGCACAGCGCAGATTGCTCAATGAGGTGAAGAAGAATCCTAGCGTGTCAGCTAAAGACTTGCAAAAGTCTCTTGCATATGCTAACATCCCCGTTAGTGAATATACGTTACGTAAAACACTACACAAGAATGGATTTCATGGGAGGATACCATAGAGGAAGCCAATGCTGTCCAAAAAAACATTGTTGCACGTTTACAGTTTGCACAAGAGCACCTGGATGTTCCACAGCAGTACTGGCAAAATATTCTGTGGACAGATGAAACCAAAGTTGAGTTGTTTGGAAGAAACATGCAACACTATGTGTGGAGAAAAAGAGGCACAGCACACCAACATCAAAAACTCACCCCAACTGTGAAGTATGGTGGTGGGGGTATCATGGTTTGGGGCTGCTTTGTTGCGTCAGGGCCTGGACGGATTCAAAGGGAAAATGAATTCCCAAGTTTATCAAGTCATTTTGCAGGAGAACTGAAGGCCATCTGTCCACCAGCTGAAGCTCAACAGAAGATGGGTGTTTCACCAGGACAACGACCCAAAGCATAGGAGTAAATCAACAACAGAATGGCTTAAACAGAAGAAAATACGCCTTCTGTAGTGGCCTAGTCAGAGTCCTGACCTCAACCCGATTGAGATTCACACCAGACATCCCAAGAATATTGCTGAACTGAAACAGTTCTGTAAAGAGCAATGGTCAAGAATTACTCCTGACCGTTGTGTATGTCTGATCTGCAACTACAGGAAACGTTTGGTTGAAGTTATTGCTGCCAAAGGAGGTTCAACCAGTTATTAAATCCAAGGGTTCAGGGTTCACATACTTTTTTTCACCTGCAAATCCATATCATTCCAAAGGGTTCCCATACTTTTTCTTGCAACTGTAACTGTTTTAAATGTCTATTTTGGCCTGTCTGCTTCCATAAAACACAGCTCTCAGTGGAGTGAATGTCTCTTCAGCTCGTGTCTCTGGTGAATAATGATTCTAGAAGCTCCTGCTAGGGGACTTCCCAGATAGGCTGTGTGTGAGGCTGGCTGTGATTGGTCAAAACTCATGCTGTATGAGAAGCTGGCTGTGATTGGTCTAGACTTCTGCCCAGCAACAACAGATTAACACTATGCTTTCTGTTGTTTCTGCTGTGTCACTGAGCTTACCTTACATTACAAAATGAATCTTACAGGCATATTATCCGTTTCTGCTTCTGTGAACACAAAATATAACAGTTATATGACATCGAAAACATGATGTCACCGTTAATAACTCTACTTTTGTCTTTAACACATAAACATAGGAACTGTATTAAGGCTATTGGCAGGTCTAGCTGTATACACATATAAGGCATATTAGCAAACTAGGACAGGTCTTAGCTGGCCAGCTACACTCCCACCAAAATTACCTATAATTCTATGTTCTTAGTGGTAGAACTTGAACATGAATTTGAGGAATTTTTCATCATGCTCTCAACTTCCAAGTGTCTTTTATCACTCAAAAGTAGAACAAGAAAAATTCTGTATAGGACGTTCCAACTTGAGTGGAGTAGTGAGACGTTTTCATTTTTTGTCAAGTCTTGAGTCTCCTATTTGTAACAACACTCATCTTACTAGTTTGTCTTCATCATTTTGAACTTCTAGAACTTTGGTCGATTTCCTTTGACTTCTAGGTAAATCTTCTTCTTTTACTAACACTATGTCACCAACTTGGACATTTGTTCTGGGTTTTTGCCATTTACTTCTTAGCATCACATTGGCTAAGTACTCTTTCCTACATTTATTCCAAAACTGTTCTGATAGATTTTGAACTCTTCGCCATCTCCTCCTGGCATATAAATCCTCTTTGGTGAACTTGCCAGGTGGTGGCTGTATGTAATCAGACTTAAAGGGACTCTGTCACCACTTTCTAACCCCCCCTTTTAAAACTATTGTTCTCTCCATGGCGCCCTTGTGATTACAAAGGTGTTGTTATAACATAAATTCGCCGTCTCGTTTTGATAAAAAATACCTTTTATCTAACCTGTCAATCTTGTGGATAAGGTGCCCAGGGCGTTTCTGAAGGTCTGAAGCTGCCGCCCGCCGCCGCCGCCGTTGGTGTCCAGCTCCTCCCCTGATCCTTTCAGCGCCGCCTGAATGTAAAGAAATCCGCCTCCGGCTCTCGCTCAGTGCCCCCTCCTCCTTTTCAAAGATCCCGCGCGTGCGCACAGGCCTGTGCCTGATGCGCCCGTGCGGACATTTAGAATCAGCCTCATTGAGCGAAGTGCGCGCGCGCGCACTTCGCTCAATGAGGCTGATTCTAAATGTCTGCACGGGCGCATCAGGCACAGGCCTGTGCGCACGTGCGGGATCTTTGAATCTTTGATAAAAGGTATTTTTATCAAAATGAGACAGCGAATTTATGTTATAACAACACCTTTGTAATCACAAGGGCGCCATGGAGAGCACAATAGTTTTAAAAGGGGGGGTTAGAAAGTGGTGACAGAGTCCCTTTAAGGGACTCTGGTGCAAACTTGTTGGATCGTTAATGTTATCAACTGTAAGCAGGGCCGGCGCCACCCATAAGCAGAGTAGGCCACCGCGTAGAGCGCACTCTGCCTGGGGGCGCCGGCAGGAGTCCGAATCCCAAGCAGTAGCTCCCTTCCACCGCAAGCGCCCCGCCCCCTGAAAGTTTGTCCTGGGATTCGAACTCATGACCTCTACACATCAAAGGCAAGGCATGGCATTTACCCTCACAGCCATGAAAGCTGTCTAGCTGGTTGCTTAAAAAAAAATAATATAAGACTTCTACTGATGCCTAGTGTACTGATACCTAGTGTACAACCATACACATGACAGCTGCCCACTGTGTATGGATGTAGCAGAGCTGGGTGTGTTGGGGCAGCTGTCATGTGTATGGTTGTACACTAGGTATCAGTACACTAGGTATCAGTAGAAGTCTTATATCTTTTTTTTTTAAGCAACTAGCTAGATAGCTTTCATGGCTGTGAGGGTAAATGCCTTGCCTCTGTTGTGTAGAGGTTGTGCGTTCGAATCCCTAGGCAAACTTTTCTAAAAGTTTTTTTTTTTTTTTTTTTTCTATAAGACTTCTACTGATACCTAGTGCAGTGTTTCCCAACCAGTGTGCCTCCAGCTGTTGTAAAACTACAACTCCCAGCATGCCCGGACAGCCTTTGGCTGTCCGGGCATGCTGGGAGTTGTAGTTTTGCAACAGCTGGAGGCACACTGGTTGGGAAACACTGACCTAGGGTACTGATACCTAGTGTACAACCATACATATAACAGCTGCCCCAACACACCCAGCTCTGCTACATCCATACACAATGGGCAAAGTTACCTACAGTAGAAGTCTTATATATATTTTTTTTTAGGCCACTAGCTATACAGCTTTCATGGCTGTGAGAGTAAATGCCTTGCCTCTGATGTGTAGAGGTTATGAGTTCAAATCCGAGGACAAACTTTTCTAAAAGTGTTTTTTTATATAAATACCGGACTGTTACTTTACTGTCACGGGGGAGGTTGGCTATTGGCGCCATGATACTGGCACATGAAGGGGGGAGGAGAGAGGCACTTGATACTGGCACATTAGGGGACAGGGGGAGTGGATGGCACTATGATATTAGCACATGGGGGGCAAGAAATGGACATGATTCATGAGGGGCAGAAATGTGAAATGATTGGCAGCAGGCTGGCACACACTTGTGTACAGGGGTCAGGGCACACCTGCTGCTTGACTAGGGCTTTAGATTCTGACTGGCACAGGGTGCCCAGCAGTGGCACATGGAGCCTAATAGGTGGCACAGACTGTCTAAAGGGCTTTGAATGGTACAGGGTGCAGGACAGTGCCAGACTGGCAGAGGGCACAGGGCAGCATACTGTTTTATGTTGCCCTGGTGGCACAGGATTTCGGACAGTGGCTGAATGGCGCCTGGCAGTGAATAGGTGGCACTGCTCGTGTTTGGTGTGCTAACCTGCTGAACAGCGCATCACTGGGATGGTACTAGGTGGCAGACAATGGCTGGATATTACATATACATGACCATAGACCATAGGGTACACGACCATAGTTAAATGTTACATGCAATAGGTGGCTGAAAAAGGGGCGGGTAAAGGGGTGTGGTCAATGGGTGGAGTCAAGGGGGCGGCAAAATTAGCTTTTGCCTAGGGTGGCAAAAATCCTTGCACCAGCCCTGACTGTAAGTGGACGAAACATAGAAACATAGAATGTGTCGGCAGATAAGAACCATTTGGCCCATCTAGTCTGCCCAATATATCTGAATCCTATGAATAGTCCCTGGCCCTATCTTATATGAAGGATAGCCTTATGCTTATCCCATGCATGCTTAAACTCCTTCACTGTATTTGCAGCTACCACTTCTGCAGGAAGGCTATTCCATGCATCCACTACTCTCTCAGTAAAGTAATACTTCCTTATATTACTTTTAAACCTTTGCCCCTCTAATTTAAAACTGTATCCTCTTGTGGTAGTTTTTCTTCTTTTAAATATGCTCTCCTCCTTTACCGAGTTGATTCCCTTTATGTATTTAAAAGTTTCTATCATATCCCCTCTGTCTCTTCTTTCTTCCAAGCTATACATATTAAGATCTTTTAACCTTTCCTGGTAAGTTTTATCCTGCAATCCATGTACTAGTTTAGTAGCTCTTCTCTGAACTCTCTCTAGAGTATCTATATCCTTCTGGAGATATGGCCTCCAGTACTGCGCACAATACTCCAAGTGAGGTCTCACCAGTGTTCTGTACAGCGGCATAAGCACTTCACTCTTTCTACTGCTTATACCTCTCCCTATACATCCAAGCATTCTGCTGGCATTTCGTGCTGCTTTATTACATTGTCTTCCCACCTTTAAGTCTTCTGAAATAATTACTCCTAAATCCCTTTCCTCAGATACTGAGGTCAGGACTGTGTCAAATATTCTATATTCTGCCCTTGGGTTTTTACGCCCCAGGTGCATTATCTTGCACTTATCCACATTAAATTTCAGTTGCCAGAGTTCTGACCATTCTTCTAGTTTTCCTAAATCCTTTTCCATTTGGCGTTTCCCTCCAGGAACATCAACCCTGTTACATATCTTTGTGTCATCAGCAAAAAGACAAACCTTACCATCGAGGTCTTTTGCAATATCACTTATGAAGATATTAAACAAAATTGGTCCCAGTACAGATTCCTGTGGAATCCCACTGGTAACATGACCTTGTTTTGAATGTTCTCCATTGACTACAACCCTCTGTTGTCTGTCACTCAGCCACTGCCTAATCCACTCAACAATATGGGAGTCCATGCTCAATGACTGCAGTTTATTGATAAGTCTTCTATGTGGGACAGTGTCAAAAGCCTTACTAAAATCTAGATATGCGATGTCTACTGCACCTCCACCATCTATTATTTTAGTCACCCAGTCAAAAAAATCTATAAGATTTGTTTGACATGATCTCCCTGAAGTAAACCCATGTTGTTTTTCATCTTGCAATCCATGGGATTTTAGATGTTCCACAATCCTATCCTTTAGTAGGGTTTCCATTAATTTGCCTACTATTGATGTCAGACTCACTGGTCTATAGTTGCTCGATTCCTCCCTACTACCTTTCTTGTGAATGGGCACGACATTTGCCAATTTCCAATCTTCCGGGACGACTCCTGTTACTAATGATTGGTTAAATAAATCTGTTAACGGTTTTGCCAGCTCACCACTAAGCTCTTTTAATAATTTTGGGTGTATCTCATCAGGCCCCTGTGACTTATTTGTCTTCACTTTAGACAGCAAACTTAGAACATCTTCCTCTGTAAAGACACATGCATCAAACGATTTAATAGTCATCCTTTCTAGTGGAGGTCCTTCTTTTTCTTTTGTAAAAACTGAACAGAAGTATTCATTAAGGCAGTCGGCTAGCCCTTTATTCTCTTCTACATACCTTCCGTCCTTTGTTTTTAATTTAGTTATTCCTTGTTTTAATTTCCTTTTTTCATTTATATATCTGAAGATGACTGTTAACAATAGACGACTGTTAACAATAGACGTTACTTCATAGAATAGGGTCCTAAGTAAAGCATCATCTATTCTTCCGGCGTTCTTTTTCAACACTGAACTTAAAACCATTTCTCACGGTTCTGATTTGTCTTTCCCAAACGTTGAATTCGAGCTACTACGTTTATGACTGTATTCCATTTTGAACATCTGGCTAGTCTTTCAAGTATGTCATCTTGACACTTGGCAGCAATGCTCAATGTTTGTACAACTTTTACTTCTGGATTACCCATAGACAATTCTATGTAACCTTTACTAGGCCTGATTTCCTTTTCCCAAAGGAACTCTGGACCTGTGAACCAATTAGAATTTTTCAATTCAGTTACATTCAGGCCTCTTGAAGCATGATCTTCTGGGTTATGCTTTGTGTCAATGTGATGCCAATGTTCCGGATTTGTTATTTCCCGAATTTTCTCAACTCTGTTGGCGACAAAGATATGGAATCTTCGAGCTTCGTTGTTTATGTATCCTAGGACAACTTGTGAGCCTGTCCAAAAATATTCTTCATCTATTTTCAATTCCAATTCTTCTCTCAGAAACTTGCTTACTGATGCTGAAACAACAGCTGCTGTCATTTCAAGTCTTGGTATTGTCTGAATACTGGTAGGTGCAACTCTGGCCTTCCCCATAACCAGGTAACAGTGTATACTTTCTTCTGCTATCACTCGGATGTAGGAGCACTGACCTTTCACAGCCTATGGTGTATGCTGTGACACTGTTGCCACGCTTGCTGTTGCCGGTGGCAACGTGTTGCTGTTTTAGCATGTTGTGGCAGTGTCACGGGTTTTGCTGTGGGTGCTGGGACTTGCTTGTCACGCATGTTGTTGCCTGCGGCAACCTGTTGCCTTTTGCTTGTGTGTGTAACTCCCCTTTTAGTTGTTTCCCGTCCCTGTCTGATGTGCGTGGGGTTAATTTACTGGCTGGAGCAAAGTGGTGAGTTGGGTGTGGTCTCGGGTCTCTTTATACAGTGCTGCCCAAAATTATTCATACCCCTGCCAAATTTTGAGTTAGTTACTTTAATTCAACCAGCAAGTAATTTTTTGACAGGAAATGACATGGGTGTCTCCCAAAATATAATAAGACGATGTACAAGAGGCATTATTGTGGAAAAAAAGAAAACCTTTCTCAGCTTTTATTTACATTTGAACAAAGTGTCCAGTCCAAAATTATTCATACCTTTCTCAATAATCAATAGAAAAGCCTTTATTGGTTATTTAAATTAATACAAATAAGTCACACAAAGCTATTAAAAGAGCTTAGCGGTGAACTAGCAAAACCATTAACGGATTTATTTAACCAATCACTGGTAACAGAAGTCGTCCCAGAAGATTGGAAATTAGCAAATGTTGTGCCCATTCACAAGAAAGGTAGTAGGAAGGAATCGGGCAACTATAGGCCAGTAAGCCTGACATCAATAGTAGGGAAATTAATGGAAACATACTTAAGGAGGGGATTGTGGAACATCTAAAATCCCATGGATTGAAAGATGAAAAACAGCATGGGTTTACTTCAGGGAGATCATGTCAAACTAATCTTATTGATTTTTTTGATTGGATGACTAAAATAATAGATGGTGGAGGTGCAGTAGACATCGCTTATCTAGACTTTAGTAAGGCTTTTGATACTGTCCCACATAGAAGGCTTATCAATAAATTGCAGTCTTTGTGCTTGGACTCCCATATTGTAGAATGGATTAGGCAGTGGCTGAGAGACAGACAACAGAGGGTTGTAGTCAATGGAGTATATTCAGACCATGGTCTTGTTACCAGTGGGGTACCTCAGGTATTTCTACTTATCAGTGAAATTGCAGAAGGCCTCGATGGTAAGGTGTGTCTTTTTGCTGATGACACAAAGATTTGTAACGGGGTTGATGTTCCTGGAGGGATACACCAAATGGCAAAGGATTTTGGAAAACTAGAGGAATAATCAAAAATCTGGCAACTAAAATTTAATGTTGATAAGTGCAAGATAATGCACCTGGGGCGTAAAAACCCAAGAGCAGAATATATAATCAGTGATACAGTCCTAACCTCAGTATCTGAGGAAAGGGATTCAGGGGTCATTATTTCAGAAGACTTAAAGGTAGGCAGACAATGTCATAGAGCAGCAGGAAATGCTAGCAAAATGCTTGGGTGTATAGGGAGAGGCATTACCAGTAGAAAGAGGGAGGTGCTTATGCCGCTCTACAGAGCACTAGTGAGACCTCATTTGGAGTATTGTGCTCAGTACTGGAGACCATATCTCCAGTAGTGATGAGCGGCAGGGGCAATATTCGAATTCGCAATATTTCACGAATATTCCCTATATATTCGAGAATTCGCGAATTCATGATCTCCAAGCATTATTTTCTTGATTGCGAAAATTCGCATAAAATTTGCATTTAAATTTTCGCATTAAAATTTGCATGAACTGGTATTTTCTCAAAAATCGAAATATTCGCAATTACGAATATATTTTGAATATATTTATTCGAAATATTCGCGAATTCTCAAAGTGCCGATATTCGCGATTAAAATTCGCAATTCGAATATTCGTGATCAACACTAATCTCCAGAAGGATATTGATACTTTGGAGAGAGTTCAGAGAAGAGCTACTAAACTAGTACATGGATTGCAAGATAAAACTTGCCAGGAAAGATTAAAGGACCTTAACATGTATAGCTTGGAAGAAAGACTAGACAGAGGGGATATGATAGAAACTTTTAAATACATAAAGGGAATCAACAAGGTAAAAGAGGAGCGAATATTTAAAAGAAGAAAACTGCTACAAGAGGACATAGTTTTAAATTAGAGGGGCAAAGGTTTAAAAGTAATACCAGGAAGTATTACTTTACTGAGAGAGTAGTGGATGCATAGAATAGCCTTCCTGCAGAAGTGGTAGCTGCAAATACAGTGAAGGAGTTTAAGCATGCATGGGATAGGCATAAGGCCATCCTTTATATATACGATAGGGCCAAGGGCTATTTATTGTATTCAGTATATTGGGCAAACTAGATGGCCCAAATGGTTCTTATCTGCCAACACATTCTATGTTTCTATTACAGCTTCCTATAATTGCAGACCAGCTTTTTGCATGTCTCCACAGGTATTTTTGCCCATTCATCTTTAGCAATGAGCTCCAAATCTTTCAGGTTGGAGGGTCTTCTTGCCATCACCCTGATTTTTAGCTCCCTCCACAGATTCTCAATTGGATTCAAGTCTGGACATTGTCATGCTGAAATGTCCACTGGTGCCCAGGCCAAGTTTCTCTGCAGACTGCCTGATGTTGTCGTTGAGAATCCTCATGTATTGCTCTTTTTTCATGGTGCCGTTTACTGTGATTAGGTTCCCTGGTCCATTGGCTGAAAAACACCCCCAAAGCATTAAGTTCCCACTACCATGTTTGACAGTGGGATGGTGTTCTTTGGGTTGAAGGCTTCTCCTTTTTTACACCAAATGAAGGAAACATCATTGTGACCAAACAATTCAATTTTTGTTTCATCTGACCATAACACAGAAGACCAGAAGTCTTCTTCTTTGTCCAGATGAGCTTTTGCAAAGGCCAAGCGAGCTTTTGTGTGCCTTTATCTGGAGAAGATCTGCATCCATGGAACCCAGCAGTGTGCAGTGTCCGTTGGATTGTCTGCCTTGAGACATTGCCACCAGCAGAGCCCAGATTCACCAGGATGGCCTTGGTGGTGATCATTGGATTCTTTTTCACCTCTCTAACTATCCTCCTGGCCAGCACAGGTGTCACTTTTGGCTTCCGACTACGTCCTCTGAGATTTTCCACAGTGCGGAACATCTTGTATTTTTTGCTCAAATGTAAATAAAAGCTGAGAAATGTTTTTTCCCACAATAATGCCTCTTGTACATCGTCTTATTATCTTTTGGGAGACACCTATGTCATTTCCTGTCCAAAAATTACTTGCTGGTTGAATAAAAGTAACTTTAAGTCAAAATTTGCCAGGGGTATGAATAATTATGGGCAGCACTGTATACTTTGACTTGGAGACTGAGATGAGTTTTGGTTTGTCTTGCATGTCAAATGCTTGCTCTGTGCATGGATGAGAGGGCCATCCAAGTTTGACATCGATGTTCTTAGCAATGTCATCTGCGATGTCATACTGTGTGTTTCCTCCTTGTCTTCCTTCCCCTCCTGGTGTGTTGTTTATGGTTTGGGTTTGAGCTGGAGGTTTGTTGTACGTCTTGTTTGTTCTTACATGTCTGGGATGTTGTTGGTGTTTGTCTCTACATGTGTGCAAGACGTTTCCCTGTGTGTGTTGTACCTCCGAAAGGGGGCTGCTTTCCCGTAGGGATAAACTATAAGCCTGTATGCAGCGCTGCCTGGAGCTTCCGTGCATCTAGTGTTCGCATGGAGGTCCGGGTAGATGTTTGGTGCCGTCTTTCCATCTCTGCTGCGGCAAGTAAGTGTTGGTTGTTGCTCGTGTTCTGTTGTTACACTGTGTACTTACCTGCTGTGCAGTTGCTGCATTCAGTCTTTCTCCCTGTCAGCTACTGGGCCTTTGGAGACTCCTTTCATCCGTGGGGATGGATGAACAGGAGGTCTCTGCCCTGTCACGATGTTGAGGGTGATGCAGGGATTCCTAGACTTGTAGGTTTCGTGGGTATCAGCCCCCTTACCATTGAAGGCCGCTCATACAGTCAGGAGACTAGGGCTATTTGAGGGAAGCTTTAGGAGGTGACCAGCTCCCTTTTCCCTGCCTATGGCCTAGTAATTGGCGACATTGTACGGTGGGGTTTTTTTCCCCACTCCCCACCGTGACATGACCATAACCATAACTACTGGCATCTGAAAAGTGATGAAGTTCTATCTTCTTGTACTTTCCAAAATCATGAGGTACAAAACATCTGGGTGTTCAAACTTCTCTCAAGTTTTACAAGTCTCTTATCCAACTCTCCCACCTTGGCCTCAAATTTTCAGGTATGGGCTCATCCCATCCCAACTTCTGTCTGCATAATTCTTGCAGTATTTCCTTTGCTCTGAGGATTACTGGGGCCAAGAATCCCAATGGATCAAATATAGAAGCCACTGGGAAAGAATGGTTCGTCTAGTTGCAACTTTCTCTTTAATAGATACTTCAAAGAAGAACTTGTTGTTCTCTTCATTCCATCCCAATCCAAGTACATTCTGAACTGGAAGATGATCATAATTGAGATCTACATTCTTCATTGTTGCTGCACATTCAGAGTCACTGATGGATTCCAGTACCTGTCTGTTATTTGAGATGAATTTGTGAAGGCGCAGGTTTCCTCTTTCTTTCCTCTTGCATAACTCTTGGCTTTCTTTCATTCACTAGTTTGATTGCAGATTCTGTAGAATCTAGACTTACTGTACTGCCCATAATTATTCATTCCCCTGGCAAATTTTTACTTTTAGTCAACCAGCAAGTAATTTTTTGACGGGAAATTACATAGGTGTCTCCCAAAAGATAATAAGACTATGTACGAGAGGCATTATTGTGGGGGAAAAAAAACATTTCTCAGATTTTATTTACATTTGAGCAAATAATACAAGTTGTTCCGCACTGTGGTAAATCTCAGAGGACGTGGTCGGAAGCCAAAAGTGACACCTGTGCTGGCAAGGGGGATAGTTAGTGAGGTGAAAATGAATCCAATGATCACCACCAAGGCCATCCTGGTGAATCTGGGCTCTGCTGGTGGCAATGTCTCAAGGCAGACAATCCAACGGACACTGCACACTGCTGGGTTCCACTTCTCCAGATAAGGCACACAAAAGCTGGCTTGGCCTTTGCAAAAGCTCATCTGGCCAAAGAAGAAGACTTCTGGTCTTCTGTGTTATGGTCAGATGAAACAAAAATTGAATTGTTTGGTCACAATGATGTTTCCTTTATTTGGTGTAAAAAAGGAGAAGCCTTCAATCCAAAGAACACCATCCCCACTGTCAAACATGGTGGTGGGAACCTAATGATTTGGAAGTGTTTTTCAGCCAATGGACCAGGGAAACTAATCACAGTAAACTGCACCATGAAAATAGAGCAATACATGAGGATTGTCAATGACAACATCAGGCAGTCTGCAGGGAAACTTGGCCTTGGGCACCAGTGGACATTTCAGCATGACAATGACCCAAAACACACAGTAAAAGTGGTGAAGAAATGGTTATACAACAACATTAACGTTTTGGAGGGGCCCAGCCAGAGTCCAGACTTGAATCCAATTGAGAATCTGTGAAGGGAGCTAAAGATCAGGGTGATGGCAAGTAGACCCTCCAACCTGAAAGATTTGGAGCTCATTGGTAAAGATGAATGGGCAAAAATACCTGTGGAGACATGCAAAAAGCTGGTCTGCAATTATAGGAAGCGTTTGATTGCTGTAATAGCCAATAAAGGCTTTTCTATTGATTTATTGAGAAGGGTATGAATAATTTTGGACTGGACACTTTTTGCTCAAATGTAAATAAAAGCTGAGAAATGTTTTTTTTTTTCTCCCCCACAATAATGCCTTTTATACATCGTCTAATTATCTTTTGGGAGACACCTATGTCATTTCCCATCAAAAAATTACTTGCTGGTTGAATAAAAGTAACTAAGTCAAAATTTGACAGGGGTATGAATAATTATGGGCAGCACTGTATGAGACCATCATCTGCATAAAAAAATAATTCTGAAAATTTGCTGCTGATAGGCAATTCTTTTCATTCTGATTATACCATACCACAATTGGCGTAACCTGGAGATGATACTGCTCCAAACAAGTTTACTTTCATTCTGTATTCTGCTGGCTCTGTATCTGTATCTCCATACTCCCACTATAGAAATCTCAGGAAGTCTCTCTTCATTCTTCACATGAAACTGGTGGAACATCTTTTCAATGTCACACGACCGCTACAGGATACTTTCTGAATCTACAAAGAACTCCAGGCAGAGTGTTTGTAAGATCTGGTCCTTTTAGCAGATGATCATTCAATGCAACACCATTGTACTTTGCTGAGCAATCAAATACTACTCTAATCTTATCTGGTTTCTTTGAGTGGTAGACACCTTGATGTGGGATGTACCACACTTCTCCTTATTTAGGCTGATTATTAACTTTCTCTGCATGTCCTTCGAGGATGCCTTCCATGAATTTCAAATAATCCTGCTTGAATTTGGGATCTCTTCCCATCTTTTTATTCAAACATTTCAATCTTGCTAGGGCAAGATTTCTGTTATTTGTCAGATGAGGTATTTCTCGAAAAGGTAAGGGCATTTCAAGATGACCTCGTTGATTCTGCTGAATACTTTCTTCTAGAGTGTGTACGAACTTTTCTTTAGAACTTATGTCTGCAAAGTCTGATTCAAGGATCTTGATTACTTTCGTTGGACTTACAGTTGGTAACTCTTGGACAGATATTCGATGATGCACAATCCTGTCACCTGATTTTGCGATCTGCTGTTTTCATCCAACAACAACCCATCCTAGATCAGTTTGAACAGCGTAGGGTTCACCATTTCCTACTGTGATTACCTTTCGTGGTACCAAGGCTTCGGGACAATCATAGCCTATCAACAGTCCAACTTCAAACTCCTTCAGCAGAAACAATTCATGAGATATGACAGATAGGTGCTCCCATTAATTGGCTGTTTCACAGGTAGGAATGCGATCTCGATCTAGAGGTATATCGTCTTTTGTACAAACTGGGGGTAGATCTAATGTGCAGTTTGAATGAAGTCCTCTAACTCTCAGTCCTTTCACCCTTTGACTGTTCACTAATATGTCTCTCCCTGTCATTGTAGTGAGTTTGAGCTTCACTGGTTCTGTAGACACTTGTAATTTCTTGCAGATTTCTTGATCAATGAATGTGACGTCACTCTGGGCATCCAGTAGCGCATAGGCGTATACCTTCTTGTTCCTCCTTTTAGGATTTGAAATGCACACTGGTACAACCATTAATGTGCCATTGCTTTCTCCTTACCTCACTCTGCAAGAGAACACCGATACTTTCTTTCCTTCCTCAGTATCTTTAGATATTGAGGATTTATCTTTCTTTGGACGTTCTTCATGTAGTGATGTAGGATGGCGTCCTTTGCAAACACTGCATCTGGCCTTTTTTTTACACTCCTTAGTAACATGGCCTTTTCTTAGGCATCCGAAACACAGTAGGTTATCCACCACAAATATTTTCTTCTGGGGACTTCTCCTTCAATTGTTGCCACTTATGTATGGAGTGGTTCTCTCCACAGAACATACACTTCAAGGTAGTCTGAAGATTTGTCGGTTCTGTCTCTCTACTGATCCCAGTAGTGACTTTGAACCTGCTCTCATAGGTATCTGGATCTTTAGCTGCTGTGTTGGTTGAAAAGCTAGTTGCTCTTGCACGTCTCTGTTGCAGGCCTTTCTTTTAAGGATTTTAAGACACATGATAATGTAACTGGATTACATGCTATCCGTGCTTACTTATTGACGAACTCAGAGAACTCTTTAATACTTGGGAAGTTCTTGCCTAGATCTAACTGTTCAGTCACATCGCGATTCAATCTAGAAGCCACTTCTTCAGGTAGCTTAGTTAGCATCCTGTGGTTTTCTAGATAGTCGTTCAGTACTTCCAGTCCTTGAACGTGTGGGATGGCATTGCTGCATGCTTGCAGGAAGTCACCGTACTCTTGGAGTCTGAAGTGTTCGTTAGGACCTATTTTAGGCCAGTTATTCAATTTCTCTCTAAAAGCTCTTTGTACTAAGAAAGGATGACCATATCTTGCATTTCATTTTTCCCAAACTTGCTTGTAGGCTTCTTCGCCTTTTCTATAGAAGTTACTTTCAAGAACTTTCTTTGCTTCCCCACCAACATATCTCTGAACTTAGAATAACTTGTCGTTTGGACTGAAGCAATGATGCTCAATAATCATTTCAAAACTTGCCTTCCACTCTATGAACTTCAGTACGTCTCCTGAAAATACAGTGGGTTCTGGCACGGGAAGTCTAGTGAGGACTGTTCTCTGTTGTCCTGTTGGAACAATAGTTGTAACACTCTCCTGAGCATTGCTGTGACATCTAGGAATAGAATCATCCGGTTCTATTTTCTCACTTAGTTCTGAATTAGGGGAGTCCTTTTCTTTATCTTTTCTGGTAGAGATAGAGGGTAAATTCACACACCTTTTTCCTAACGCTGGACTAGGCCTCTCTTTCTTTGTTTTTCTGAGCAGGGAAGGAAGGATAACTTATTCTCTCACTAAATGCTGGGGATTCCCTTCCATTCTCATGGGCGTCAGTAGGAAAGTAGGAGTCTGCTTCTTCACTTAGAACAGATTTGTACCTATGACTACTTTGATTTATATCCAATTAGTGTACTCGAAATGGAAGCTGCCAACGAGGCGCAGCGCCAACTGATCGCTGAAAGGGAAGCTGAAAAGGATGCACAACGCCATCAGATAGAAGCTGAAATAGATGCACAGCGCCAACAGATGAAAAGGAATTTGGGCCCCTTTGCGCACCTAGGCTGCAAAAAAAAAGTCACACATGTGGTATCGCCGTACTCAGGAGAAGTTGGGCAATGTGTTTTGGGGTCTATTTTTACATATTGTCACGGAAGGTGTACAGGAAACTAGAAGACACAAAATGAAGATCCGACTGACTGGATCCAAAACTAAGGAGCAAAAGGGAGAGCCCTGCATCAGACCTGGCTCTCTCCCGAACTGCTCAGCCCATGCGAAAATCTCAATGGTAGATGATCGCATATCCTCGTACCTCGACTATATAACACCTGAACACCCTATAATAGTGAGGGGACGCGACCACCGGCTCCCTACACTTGATACGGAGGGAGTCAGGGTCACCTGGGATCCAGCAAACAGGAAAATGCAAATGAACGAACAAAACCTATCTGTAGAAGACTCAGAAGTAGGATCAGCATGCACACACTCCAGGAATGAATATAAACCGCAAAGTCATGCAGTATGGGGAGGGATTTAAAGGGATGCAATCAGTGCAACTACATGACAGCTGAGAGAGGCTAACAAGATGAGAAAATGAAAGCAAAACAAAAGGAACCTCAAGGAGGAGGTTCTGAAGGACGTCTGTCAGAGCTTCTCAGATGTCTGGTGGTGACACATATACCCATGCTGGGTGAGAGAAATAGCTCTCTCAAATGACAACTTTGTATAAAAAAATGGGAAAAGTTGACTTTTAGAGAAATATTTCTCTCACCCAGCATGGGTATATGTAAAAATACACCCCAAAACACATTGCCCTACTTCTTCTGAGTACGGTGATACCACATGTGTGACACTTTTTTGCAGCCTAGGTGGGCAAAGGGGCCCACATTCCAAAGAGCACCTTTAGGATTTCACAGGGCATTTTTTACACATTTTGATTTCAAACTACTTCTCACACATTAGGGCCCCTAAAATGCCAGGGCAGTATAACTACCCCACAAGTGACCCCATTTCGGGAAGAAGACACCCCAAGGTATTTCGTGATGGGCATAGTGAGTTCATGGAAGTTTTTATTTTTTGTCACAAGTTAGTGCAATATGAGACTTTGTAAGAAAAAAAAAAAAGAATTATCATTTTCCGCTAACTTGCGACAAAAAATAAAAACTTCTATGAACTCACTATGCCCATCAGCGAATACCTTAGGGTGTCTACTTTCTGAAATGGGGTCATTTGTGGGGTGTTTCTACTGTCTGGGCATTGTAGAACCTCAGGAAATATGATAGGTGCTCAGAAAGTCAGAGCCACTTCAAAATGCGGAAATTCACATTTTTGTACTATAGTTTGTAAACGCTATAACTTTTGCGCAAACCAATAAATATACACTTATTGCATTTTTTTATCAAAGACATGTAGAACAATAAATGTAGAGAAAAATTTATATAGAAATGTAGTTTTATTTGAAAAATGTTACAACTGAAAGTGAAAAATGTCATTTTTTTGCTAAAATTTCTGTCAATTTTGATTAATAACAAAAAAAAAGTAAAAATGTCAGCAGCAATGAAATACCACCAAATGAAAGCTCTATTAGTGGGAAGAAAAGGAGGTAAAATTCCTTTGGGTGGTAAGTTGTATGACCGAGCAATAAACCGTGAAAATAGTGTAGTGCAGAATTGTAAAAAGTGGTCTGGTCATTAAGGGGGTTTAAGCTAGGGGGCTGAAGTGGTTAATACTGCCTATTGGTCCAAATTTTCCAGCATCTTTGAGGTCAGTTTTCTGGCACGTGATGAACCTCTTAGTTCATCTGCTTGGGCTATATTTGTTTGAGGCAAGACTAATGCTGCATCAAACTCTTCTACCTCAGACAGGTTCCCTTGCTCTTAAACTTCTACTCTATCTATCTTTGTATCCTCTAACAGTGGCATGGTAATACTAGGCTCAGATATTTTACTTTAAATGTAATACTGACAAATGCAGAAATAAATTACTGTCACTTTAAATACAACAGCGATAAATGCAGGCAATAAATTACTTTCACTTTTAATGCAATAGAGTCCGTGTAATACAAACTGTCCTTTTTGTTTTACTTTTAAAGTCTTTATCTGAACACAAAAATGTCTCTTTATGCCAAAGCCTATATGCAATAATAAGTAATAAAAGGAAAGCTCTGACCTTATTCTGAAGAGCAGGATACTGTAATCTGAAGGTTGCTGGAACAAATGTGTGTCTTAAAGGAGACTTGTCTTCTCTTGAAGTGATGCAATGCTCTGTGCAGACTTGTGATGCTCTGTGCAGACTTGCGATGCTCTGTGCAGGCTTGCGATGCTCTGTGCAGGCTTGCGATGCTCTGTGCAGACTTGCGATGCTCTGTGCAGACTTGCGATGCTCTGTGCAGACCTGCGATGCTCTGTGCAGACCTGCGATGCTCTGTGCAGACCTGCGATGCTCTGTGCAGACCTGCGATGATCTGTAATGACTTGCGTTGCGCTGGCTTCGATACGATGCTGCAGGCTTTGGGCCTAGTGGCGGGAAACTAGCTGACTGCAGTACGTGGTCTCTCCGTGGATAGCGGTGCAGGCACTCTAGCTCTGGACTTTGGCCTCCCACCATGCGTCTCTTTCTGTCTCTCTAGGGATCACAGAAGGGTTGGCGCTCTTTCTTTGACTATCTTGCCTTTGCCGTTCTGCCACTTTAAGAGTCGGCTGCAGTTTGACTAATGCACAAGTTCTATGGCCTTTATGGTAGCTCCGCTAAGGGCTCTTTCACACCTGCGTTATTGTCTTCCGGCATAGAGTTCCGTCGTCGGGGCTCTATGCCGGGAGAATCCTGATCAGAATTATCCTAATGCATTCTGAATGGAGTGAAATCCGTTCAGGATGCATCAGGATGTCTTCAGTTCCAGAACGGAACGTTTTTTGGCCGGAGAAAATATCGCAGCATGCTGCGCTTTTTGCTCCGGCCAAACAAAACTGAAGACTTGCCGCAAGGCCGGATCCGGAATGAATGCCCATTGAAAGGCATTGATCCGGATCCGGCCTTAAGCTAAACGTCGTTTCGGCGCATTGCCGGATCCGACGTTTAGCTTTTTTTGAGGGGTTACCATGGCTGCCGGGACGCTAAAGTCCTGGCAGCCATGGTAAAGTGTAGCGGGGAGCGGGGGAGCAGCATACTTACCATCGTGACGCTCCAGAGTGACGTCAGTCATCGCAAGGCACGTCATCCATGCGCCTGGGGCGCTCTGGCGTCACTCTGGAGCGCCCCGGGAGCCGCACGGATGGTAAGTATACCGCTCCCCGCTCCTACTATGGCAACCAGGACTTTAATAGCGTCCTGGCTGCCATAGTAACACTGAAAGCATTTTGAAGACGGATCCGTCTTCAAATGCTTTCAGTACACTTGCGTTTTTCCGGATCCGGCGTGTAATTCCGGCAAGTGGAGTACACGCTGGATCCGGACAACGCAAGTGTGAAAGAGGCCTTAGATGTCTTTGATTGTTCACTCAGGGAACAGTTGCTGCGCGGCGGTATATGCTGGTGCTCCGCTGCTCTAATGCATTCTTTAATGTGCAAGTTGAGGAGCGCTATCGCTTCGCCCTCTGAGGGCAATAGTTCCACTGTGACATGCGCAGCACTATGAAGTGCCTTTTGCGCTGTGGCATTAGAAGAATTTTAATATCTCTGACTTTTAGTCTAACCAGACTATTACTCTGTAATTCCTCTAGCGCCGTTCTATGGAAACAGTAGGTTTAAAGAGCAAACCAAATGCTTCAAATAACTTCTTTATTAACTTCAACTTTTCTTCATATATAACACTGCTGCCTCTGCCGCAGATAGTCCATGTACAAAACACATGTTGAAAAGATATCACAAAATGGCGGTATGCATAAGATGGTGGTTCAACTGTTTAATCTTGTCATGCAACATAAATTGATGGATATATTTCTCTCTTCAGGATCTATACTCTCACTTTAAGTTATTTAAGCACTTTTTATGATCTCTCTGAGAGGTATATCTGAGATTTGACCGATGGTTCTACTGATTTGTATGGATTGCTATTTGCTATTTGATTGCAATTTGTTGCTTGCAATTTGTATTTGTAGTTTGTATTTGCAATTTGTATGGAATCTGGTTTATATCCTTGCAATTTGAATTTACAATTTGGTAGAACTGTCAGTAAACACACATATAACTGGTTCAGTATACAGTTCTAATCACCATATTAACAGTAGGAACTGTTATCTGTTTTAACCTCTTCCGGACACAGGGCGTACAGGTACGCCCTGATGTCCCAATACTTAAGGACACAGGCACCTTGGCTAAATCCCCGTGTCGGCGATCGCTGCAAACCGCAGGTCAATTCAGACCTGCGGTTTGCAGCTTTATATGGAGCGGCGGGCGGTGATGCCATCGGGTCCCCCTGAGACATCGGCGCTGCCTTCCTGTGACGAGCCAGTGAGATCCAGCCCCCTGGATCTCATAGGCCGGCAGCTGTATGAGTAATACTCACTGTATTACTCATACAGCCAATGCATTCCAATACAGAAGTCATCTTACATCACAAAAAGTACAACAGCAAGCGATCGAAAAGGCGTATGCCCACCAAAATAGTACCAATCTAACCGTCACCTTACCCCGCAAAAAATGAGCCCCTACCTGAGACAATCGCCCAAAAAATAAAAAAAACTATGGCTCAGAATATGGAGACACTAAAATATATATTTTTTTGTTTTAAAAAAAGCATGTTATTTTGTAAAACTTACATAAATAAAAAAAGTATGCATATTAGGTATCGCCGCGTCCGTTTTGACCAGCTCTATAAAAATATCACATGACCTAACCCCTCAGATGAACACCGTAAAAAAATTAGAACTGTGCAAAATAATTTTTTGTGACCTTACATCACAAAAAGTGTAATAGCAAGCGATCAAAAAGTCATATGCACCCCAAAATAGTGCCAATCAAACCGTCATCTCGTCCTGCAAAAAATTAGACCCTACCTAAGATAAGCGTCCCAAAACTGAAAAAACGTGGACTCTCAGACTATGGAAACACTAAAACATTATTTTTTTTGTTTCAAAAATGAAATCCTTGTGTAAAACTTAAATAAAAAAAGTATACATATTAGTTATCGCCGCGTCCGTAACAAACTGGTCTATAAAAATACCACATGATCTAACCTGTCAGATGAATGTTGTAAATAACAAAAAATAAAAATGGTGCCAAAACAGCAATTTCTTGTTACTTTGCCTCACAAAAAGTGTAATTATAGAGCAACCAAAAATCATATGTACCCTAAAATAGTACCCATAAAACTGCCACCCTATCCCGTAGTTTCTAAAATGGGGTCACTTTTTTGAGTTTCTACTCTAGGGGTGCATCAGGGGGTTTCAAATGGGACATGGTGTCAAAAAAAACAGTCCAGCAAAATCTGCCTTCCAAAAACCGTATGGCATCCCTTTCCTTCTGCGCCCTGCCATGTGCCCTTACAGCGGTTTACTACCACATATGGGGTGTTTCTGTAAACTACAGAATCTGAGCCATAAACATTGAGTTTGGTTTGGCTGTTAAACCTTGCTTTGTAACTGGAAAAAAATGATTAAAATAGAAAATCTGCCAAAAAAGTGAAGTTTTGAAATTGCATCTATAATTTCCATTAATTCTTGTAAAATCAGTTTTGAATACCTTGATGGGTGTAGTTTCTAGAATGGGGTCATTTTTGCGTGGTTTCTATTATGTAAGCCTCACAAAGTGACTTCGGATCTAAACTCGTCCTTGAAAAGTGTGTTTTTGAAAATGTTCAAGATTTGCTTCTAAACTTCTAAGCCTTGTAACATGCCAAAAAATAAAATATCATTCCCAAAATGATCCAAACATTAGGTAGACTTATGGAGAATGTAAAGTAATAACAATTTTTGTACGTATTACTATGTATTATAGAAGTAGAGAAATGGAAATTTGCTAATTTGGTATTTTTTTTATAAATAAAAATGAATTTTTTTTTACTCCATTTTACCAGTGTCATGAAGAACAATATGTGATCAAAAAACAATCTCAGAATGGCCTGGATAAGTCAAAGCATTTAAAGTTATCGCAACATAAAGAGACACTGGTCAGATTTGCAAAAAATGGCCTGGTCCTGAAGGTGAAAATGAGCCTGGTCTTTAAGGAGTTAAATACCTTTTTTGGCCTGTCTGCTTTCATAAAACAGCTCTCAGTGGAGTGAATGTCTCTTTAGCTCCTGTCTCTGGTGAATAATGATTCTAGCAGCTCCTGCTAGGGGAATTCCCAGACAGGCTGTGTGAGAAGCTGGCTGTGATTGGTCTAGACTTCTGCCCAACAACAACAGATGCTTTCTGTTGTTTCTGCTGTGTCACTGAGCTTACCTTACATTACAAAATGAATCTTAAAGGCATATTATCCTTATCTGCTTCTGTGAACACAAAATATAACAGTTATATGACACCGAAAAAATGATGTCACAGTAAATAACTCTGCTTTTATCTTTTACACATAAACATAGGAACTGTATTAAGGCTATTGGCAGGTCTAGCTGTATACACATATAGGGCATATAAGGCATATTAGCAAACTAGGACAGGTCTTAGCTGGCCAGCTACAAGTCCGCCTCCATCAATATTCGCAGAGTATTCACGAGTCTATAGATTCCATCTGACAATATGGGGGATAGGGCAGTTTTCTCTTTAGAGGCAGCCAAGGCATTTTACAGCGTGGAATGGCAGTATCTGTGGTGTACGCTTCAATATATAGGGTTTGGGCAAAGATTCATATCTTGGGTCAAAGTACTCTATTCTAGTCCCAAAGCAAGAATTAGGGCAAACAGGGGTATGTCTATGGGATTTCAATTGCAGTGTGGTACAAGACACTGGCAATAGAACCATTGGCTGCTGCAGTGCATAAGTCTCCTGCGATACAGGGATTTTGCTATGGAGCAGTGAAAATAGAGTGGTGATGTATGCAGATGACACACTGCTGTTCTTAGGAGATACATCCACATCTTTGCTGGCTGTAATGTCTCTCATTGACAGATTTGCCCAACTATCAGGCTTAACAATTAATTGGCATAACTCTGGGGAACCCACCTTGCAGGCATGGGGCTTTTTTTTTTTTTTGGGCTTTTTTTCTTTGTTTTTTCTTTTGCTGTGATTGATGTCCACTAGAATTGTATCCTGAAATGTCAGAGGGCTCGGGGAAAGGGTCAAAAGGCAAGCTATTATGGATGCATTAAAACGATATCTCCCAGCAATTATTTGTATAGTAGAAACTCATCTTACTAAAGAAACCGTGTCCGGTCTGACAACGGGATGGTATTCTCAATCTTATCATTCCACCTTTAGCAGCTCCTCGAGGGGCGTCTCAGTTCTGATTTATAATTCTGTGGATTTTATTATCATAGAATCTCATATAGATGACCAGGGTAGATTCATCTTTTTGCATGGTAAGCTGCATGGATGCAGCTACATCCTCGCTTTCTTTTATATACCCCCGCCTTTCTCAATGTACCCACTGATCCAGTTAATACTTTTCTCCGAAAGGAGACCAGAATGTCGGCTAGTTCTGATGGGGGACTTTAATGCGGTCATGGACCGTAACAAAGATAGATTTACATTAGATGCAGAACGGGGGAGGAATCCTTGTAACTCCCCATTGCCACAGTTCTGTTTGGAGGTCGGAGTGGTGGATATATGGGAACATCTTGGCGGAGGAAAGAGAGTATACTCCTGCGTTAGCAGGGGTGGTAGAGCAATGTCTAGGATAGATTTAGCATTCACCAATGAGAGCAATTTGAGTAATATCCGGAAGATATGATATGGGGTAAGAACAGTCTCTGACCACTCACCCGTACTAGTTGAGGTTTGCACCGGGGAGAATAAGGATAAAAGGGGGCTAGGATTTAAGTTTAATCCATATTGGCTTGTCATTATGGATAACCTTCAGTCCATTAAACTACTGATATCCTCCTTTTGGGAGGTGAACCTACCCTCTGCTAACATCAATATAGTATGGGATGCTTTTAAAGCATACTTGAGGGGGGTTTTTATAAGTGAGATTGCTGCAGTAAAGAGAACATTTAAGGAAAAAGAGGAGGAACTGGCCGAGACTGCTGCACTTACAACTAAGCGATTTACTAGTCAACCTACTGAGTATAACGGGGAAGAGATGCAGAAGGCTAGCTGTTCTCTGGAGAAATATGTAATAGAGAAAGCAAATCATAGAGTATTCTTTAAGGGTTTAAAATATTTCTCGGAGTCCGGACGCCCTGGTAAGCTTTTAGCCAGGATAATTACACAACAAGATCGGTTCTTGGAGAGGATTCCACTCTCTACCTTAAATGAAGCTCAAATAGAATACCTGGAAGAGGAGTTATCTCTTTCACAGCTCCAAGAGGCCTTGGGGTCTATCTCGGGGAGCTCGGCGCCAGGGATGGATGGCCTTCCATACGAGGTTTATCGGAAGTATAGTGAGGTGATTCTTCCTCAGCTGTTAGAGGTTTTCTCCCAAGCATTACAGGGAGGGGGCTTACCATGCTCTATGATGGAGGCCCTTATTGTCTTAATTCCTAAAAAGGATAAAGACCCGGTAGAAATGAGCTCCTATAGACCAATCTCTTTATTAAACACTGATGTTAAGCTACTATCAAAAGTTTTGGCTAGGAGGCTTTCGCGGGTTATATCCACCATCATCCACCCAGAGCAAAATGGCTTTATGCCAAAAAGGGGCACCCATCACAATTTGCATAGGCTATTTATGAATATTCAGTCCTCGGGGTGCGGTGCCCGCTCCATCCTGTCGTTGGATTCTACTAAAGCCTTCGACAGGGTGGAGTGGACTTTTCTCTGGGAGGTGATGAAAAAAATGGGCTTTGGCCCTAGATTTATGGCGATGGTTCAGTTATTATATAACTCTCCAGTTGCCAGGATTAGGATCAACGATACGATGACAGAGAGTTTTATCTTAGGAAGAGGCACCCGCCAAGGCTGTCCTCTTTCCCCCCTTTTATTTAATATCTACATTGAACCTTTAGCAGTTAGTATAAGGCAGGACTCGCAGGTGGCTGGTTTTGGCATAATGGGGAAGCAGGATCGTGTATCCCTCTATGCAGATGACATCCTGGTTTTTATCCATCAAACAGAAACCACTCTTCCTCGCATAATGGACCTGGTTGGTCTTTTTTCCGCTCCGTCTGGCTTGGAGATCAACTGGGAGAAGACTGTTCTCCTCCCTATAGACGAGTTGCGAGGCGATTGGGATGCCCAGTTAACAATCTCTGACTCAATAAAGTACCTGGGGATTTCAGTTTCTGCCAAACCTCAGGAATATTTACAACTCAATCTGATCCCCCTGCTGATAAAGTTGAGGGCTAAAATTAAGATATGGCAAAAAATTCTGCCTGCAAGAGCGGACAGAGTTTCTAAAATAAAAATGGTAGTTCTGCCCCAGGTTCTTTATGTCCTGCGCAACTCGCCAGTATGGATCGCAGACAAGTATTTTAGATTGATAGAGCAGATGCTTAACGATCTATTATGGGGGAGGAAGCGTGTGAGATTGAAGGTACTCTATTTCGCCATGCCCTATAATCGAGGAGGTCTTAACCTCCCCTACTTTAGGGGTTACTTTGTGGCCTCCCAACTCTGCTTCTTTAACAACTGGGAAAATAGCCAGTTCTGCAGCAAAGTGGTGAAAGACTCAGGTTTTTCGGACTTTTTTACCATTCTGGAGTCTGATTATTTATTAAACCCACAGATTGGGTACACACTTTTTTTTGCAGAATGGTTACAAAGACTTGGCTGGTTATAAAGAGTTGGTGTGGAGTTAAGGCATCACTTATTTGCACCCCATTATGGCATAACTCAAAGCTCTTGAATTTAAATGATTTAAGCTGCCGCCAGTATTGGAGGACCAAGAATGTTCAGTACCTACATCAGGTGGTTAGTGGCGGACAAATTTTGCCCCTTGCGGAGTTAAGGCAAAGGGCAAATTTGGACGAGGTGGCTTGGTATGCATATTTTCAATTGAGGTCAGCACTTTTTAGTACCTTGAATAGTCACCTTTTTTCTATAGACACTCCTGAATTTCTACATGATTTAATTTGTAAGAAAGTTGTCACGAGAATCAAAGTATCACACCGTTATAGACACTTAATAAAAAAAATTTTGGGGGATGTTCTTTCGCCAGGACAGAGATCCTGATCTTCTTTACTTTCAGAGGTGGGTCCTCGAGACTGGGAGAATATAGGGGAAAGCTTAAAACTTGTTTCACATCATTTCAACCACACTGTTGTACAATTTAATATTTTGCACAAAATATATGTGACACCTATATGGCTATATAGGAGAGGACTTAGAGTCCTGCCCACGCTGTGGTGATTCCGAGGCAGATCATTTACATCTGTTTTGGGACTGCCCAACGGTGAGCAGCTATTGGAGATCGGTCCAAACTAACCTGGCTCGTAAACTTAGCATTGTTGTTCCTCTGTCCCCCAGGATATGGGTCCTGGGAGACCTATCGGAGGTTAATTGTCAGCCTCTAAAACGTCAATTGCTGATCAAGGTGATGTTTTCGGCTAGGCTCCTTATTTCTAGACTATGGTTCTGCTCTTCCGCTCCAGACTGTAATAACTGGTTGGGTTTGGTTGAGAAAGTGAAAAGCTATGAGAGGATTTTGTACAAACAAAGGGGATCCTACCCAAAGTGGGATAAACTGTGGAAAGATTGGGACACGGCTATTTAATTATGACTTTTACTTTTTTTTTTCTTTCCTGAAAGGTGGGGGGGGGGGGGTTGTGGGGTGGGTCGGGGAAGATCTTATTAGTCTGGTCTTTTCTATAGGAATTGTAATTGGTTGAAGAATGTGAAGCTACACCTGAGTACTGGAGTATCTCCAGGAATACTGGAGGATGGCGGGACCTCCCGGCATTAAACAATGGCAAAAATTTTTATCTATTCACAATACTGTGTGGTATATGGGCGGGGGTCCGGGGCTCGGGACTTTGGGGGGTCCGGGCACCGGGTGCGACCTGAGATGCGGCTCTTCCTGTTAGACATGAGGTTTGACTGCGGGCAGTAATATGACACATGTGTGGTATGGGTGCTACTAGGTGTTCTCTTAACGGGACAGAACCGGTTTTTGGTTGTGTTCTTGTTTATACCTTCTTCAAACGCCGGTGACTGTCGAGTGATACTCGATACGAATCCCTCGGCTATGAGATACTCATGTGAACATATGTGAGGTACGGTTGAGCAGGGCATTAATATTTAATTTTAATCATATGGGGATGGGGCAGTAAAATATGCGAGTGGTTTTTCCACTATTGCGATAGAAGACTGCTGGACCCCCCTGTTTGCTCTATGAAATGTCTGCGATCAAAGATCGCGTAAGCCCGCTACGTACGGTTTATGTGAGTATTAGCTGATTGGTCACATGATTGTTAGTCCTGCCGGTTGTGCTCACCCATGTTGGAGGAGGGCGCGCGAGGTACGCGCTCGCTGCCTGGTGGCCGTCTGGGCTGCGGGCCTCTGATCTCTGCCTTTATTTATTTATAGATAATATTATGTTAAGTGAGATGCTTCGTGTGTCCGCTTTATTAGGCTGTGGATGCCGGGTGACTCCCGCTTCTTCCCCCAGTAAGTGAGATCCCCATTTGATTTTTACTACCCCCACAATTACGGATATTTGTATGAAATCATTGTTAATCATTCTTACAAATCAGAAATTGACGGACTTATGGATTTTATAATATCACAAATGTAATATGGATATGAATTTTTTTTGTATTATAAGTAATAAAATATATTTTAAAAAAATAAATAAAAATTGCCATAACTCTGCACTAATGCTTATAGATGGTCAGCCAAGATCACAGGTGATACTAGATAAAAAATATCCCATGTGTAGAAGAGTTAAAATATCTGGGTATTAAAATATCCCCTAGAATTAAGGATTTTGGGGAATTAAATCTTACCCCACTGTTATCGAACTTTCATAATAAAGGCAAGGCTTGGTGCAAATTATATCTATCAGTAGTGGGTAGAACAAACCTACTCAAGATGGTTTTGATGCTGCAGCTTTTGTACATTCTACACAATGCCCCGCTCTGGCTGCCAATGGACAGGTTCAAAAGGATTGACTCGATATTTAGAGACCTAATATGGCGTAGGGGACAGGCTAGAATTAAGCTCGAGACACTACAATACTATAAAACCGAGGGAGGCCTAACAGTTCCTAATCCCTGGGTGTACTACCTTGCAGCTCAAGGCCAGCACTTCAAAGGATGGCTAGAATTAGAAACCTCAGACATGACTGGTCAGATATATAGAAACCACCTGAAAGGTAGAGACCTAATGATGCTACTGGAGGGACTGGACGAGAAAACTGTGCAATCAGAAATTCCTATAAGACACACAATGTATTCAGATTAAACAGTTGAGAGGAATCGCGGAATATACCCCAATATGGTCAAATCCAGTATTATCTAAATTCAAATCATTGTCCTGATTTGATGAGTGGAAGGACAGAGGGGTGATAAGAATGGGTCACCTCCTGGAGATTGAAGTGTTCAGATCCTTCAACAGTATTCAAGGAATATATGGCATGCCTCACAGGTGCTTTTATCAATATCTGCAATTGCGTCATGCATATAATACAATGATTAAGAATGGTAGCGTAATGGCACAAAGAGACGCAGCGTTGCATTTGATTGTTTCGGAAGGGGAAAGAAGACGGATGTTATCTCTAACATATCGATTGATACTAGATAAATACCTCACTCACTGACTAGAATGCATAAATGGGAGACAGAGGTGGGTGAACTCACGAAAGAGCAATGGGCTGATATATTAGAGGCAGTGCCTGTGTCATTGAGTGAAAGTGGAAAGCTTTCGCAATTATTTATTATCCATAGAGTGTACAAGACCCCAGTATTTTTAAACCGAATTGGTCATAGATTAGATAAAGGGAAGAAGGCTTCTAGATATTCAGATATTGGTTCACCAAAAGTTCTATCAAAAATATATGGGATTAGCTGCATTAGGGCACAATAGGGCCAAGTAGTGTAAGGGTAAGGGTCCAGACAGGGTCGTTCTTTTTAGGACGAGTGCTCCGTGGTATCAGTATCCCTATCCTAGGGTGAATTAGGGACCTAGATCCCTCTGTCATCCATGTCCGGTTCCTACCACTAAGAATTTTTTTTCATTACGACGAACATCTTCTGAACATCCACAACGACCGGATGACACCTGGGTTACGGTAGGACAACCGGTTATATTTTCAGGTGCCGCCGCGTACCAATTTTTTTATGTGTAATTTTTGCACTTATTTGTTATTTTGCTTAGGGACTTTTTTTCTATCCTGATATCAATTAAAAGTTATGTTTTAATAAGATCACCATTTCAACCTTCAGCTATTTTGTCATAGATTAGATGCTAAGTGTCCTCGGTGTGATATGAAACCTGCAGACTTGATACACAAGCTATGGAAATGCGCAGTCCTGACTGTATACAAAAAGCATACTCCGTAAATATTCCACAAGACCCGAAAGTGTATATCTTAGGCTATGTATCGGAATTGGGTACTGAACACGTGTTCAAACTTGCTATAGGCAGACTACTGTATGTGGCTAGGAAGCTGATAGCTCAGCACTGGATACCGGCTGAGCCTCCCACAATCAGGGATTCTAGGTGCAAAGTCAACACTATGATTGTATATGAAAAGTCCATTTTCCAGAATAGAGGCTGTCCCAGCAAATTAAAAAAAATTATGGGGACCATGGCAGGCACAAATGTGCATGGGTGCTAACTACATGACAGTTAACAACTAAGTAAAAATAAGTACATTTGTTTTGTACTCTCTCTGACTGATTCTTTAGAATTACACCTAAAATGTATTTTAAGAAATTGGTTCCTCTCTAGTGATATACTTTTCATAATCATCTGAGACAATAGGGGCATATCACTTGGCTATGCCCCCATTGTCTAATAGGTGCGGGTCCAACCGCTGGGACCCACACCTATATTGAGAACAGATATGGCAAAAGTGGTGGACTCTGGTCCGGCCACCACCAAGCGCTCTTGCCATAGAAGTGAATGCGAGTGCACTGTGCATGAACGGCCACTGTTTCCAAGGTCTGACGGAAATAGCCGAGCCAGTGCTGCGCATGCACAGTGCACACTCCACCACTTTCGAGGTTCTGTTTAGGAGATAGGTGTGGATCTCAGCGGTGGGAGCCAGACCTACCAGACAATAGGGGCATAGCCTAGCAAATTGCCCCTATTGTCTCAGATGACACAACCCCTTTAATGTAAATGCGTGAAAAAAGGAAGATGTTATGGTGTGGGCCATGCAGTTTGTTTATTTGAGAGTGACAGGACTGAGATTAGGAGAGACCTCGGTGTGCACAGTGTCCTAGCTACAGTGGAGATGTTCGGGTCACAGGATTATTCTTTGGCGCTATATGTAGTTTGTGTAATCGGGAAAGGCTGCAGGATAAGGCTACATTCACACAACAGTGAAAAATGGCACACAGCCGTTTTTAAAATTGAAGTCAATGGCGCGGACTGAATAGTGGTTGTAAAAAATAGGACATGTCCTATTTGTGGCCGTTTTCACTGCCAGATGGACCCCATGTAAAACAATGAGACTATTTTTAATGGCCATTTAGACAGGAGTGCATCCATGTAATGGTCATTTATTATGGGTACACTAGTGGAAAATGGCCTTTTAGGGTTTAAAATAAAAATAAATTGCCTTATCCGCTTGCACACACAAGGCAGTCTCTCTTGGTGCGGAAGGACCTGTGGTACCAACGTGATGACATCACCATGCTCTCCCAGCATTATTGCTTAGGAGCGCATGGTGACATCGTCCCACTGAGAGTGTAGGTCCTTTAGCACCAAATGAAGAGCGACTTTTCTCTACGCGTGCAAGTGGATGAGAGTAGTATTTTTTTATTTTTTTTCCCCATAAAAACAAAACCCTTCACATTATTGATTATATTACTGATGGGGGCTATTGGGGACATTATGTATACTGCAGGGATTGGTAATTAAAATACCAAAAAGCTAATGAAAATCATTCTCAAATAATGGCCGTTAAAAATGAATGCAAAACGTCCAGACGACTAAAAAAGAGTGACAAAAAAATGGTTGAAAAATGGCCATGAAAAACTGTGTCCGTTTTTTATGGCCTTTTTTTTTACGTGTGAATGTAGCCTTAAGAGCTCGTACAAAAAAGTCTCACCACTGAACACCAGATATTTCCTACCTGCATGTGAATAAAGACCCCAAGATCCTGACCCAGGTGACTAATGCTTCATATTATCAATAGTAATTATATCTAAAGAAAATAAACATGTTGAGGAGCTCCCCAATGATCAGTAAAAGCTTACTGTGCTTCCTACTGTCCATTCTACTCTCCTCCCTCCCTCCGAGTCCAGCTGCTGTATCTGTCATCCATTATAGCCCAGGTCTCATTCCCCGGCCTGCACTCTCCCCCAGTAGCAGGTGTGATACAGTGATGTAATTGTACCTGCTGGGCTGAGTAGGAGAGCAAACAGACCAGAGATAATCCCCCGGCCTGTGCACCTTCCCTGAACTCCCAGCGCTGTTGGGGGTCACATAGCATTATATTGATTTTATGATGCTATTGTCACCGCCAGATCTCTGAGAAGTACTGACAGACGTTCTTCAGTACCTCCTACATGTTGTTCTTTTGTTTTGGTTTCGCTTTGACATCTCTTCTCCCTCTCCCAGCTGTCATCTATTAGCAGTGATTGCCTCCCTTTTAATCCCCTCCCATACTGCCAGCACTTTGCGGTTTATACTACTTCCTGGATTCTATTCACTGCTTGAAGTTGCTTCTGCTGGTTCCTCAGATAAGTCTATTTCTGTATTTGTGTTTTCCTGTTGGCTTGATTCTAGGTGACCCAGACTCCCTCCGTATTAAGTGCAGGGAGCTGGTGGTCGTGTCCCCTCACTATTATAGGGTTTTCAGGTGTCACTCAGTCTAGGTACGTGGACATGCAACTTTCTATTATTGAGATCTTTGCATGGGCTGAGCAGTCAGGGAGAGCTCTAGGGCTTTAATAGGGCTCACCCTTTTGTTCCTTAGTTTGGGATCTAGTCAGACGGATCTTTATTTGTTACTTCTTGTTTTCTGTAACACCATCCGTGACAGCTATGTAACCCTTACAGTTCTGGAATGTATTGGATAACACTGGCATAATGCTGCCAGTGTTATCCAATACATTCCAGAACTGTAAGGGTTACATAGCATCATAAATCAATATAATGCTATGCAACCCCGTCAGTGCGGGGAGGTCAGGCCAGGAGCTGAGCTGTGGACTTGTACTATGACCAACGCTCGAATGCAAGGGCCCTTAGAAAGAGGGAACTAATGGGGAATTCTGCTGTGAAAAGGGACACTGAGGGGAGATAAATATTGTATGTGGCACTAAGAGGGCATTCAGCGCTAGGAAATGTTTTATTTATAAATGACTGATTGGGTGGGGGTTGCATGGAAGTTGATCAAAGTGGAGGCCAACCTGGCCTAGTTAAGCTCCTTGGTCTACTATTAGATTGTGGTCTGTTTGGCCACCACAGTTTTAGTCAATTCATAATTCAATTTTATGCCATGTCTTGTTCTTTATGTGGATTTTTTTATATGGAAAAGTTATAAAATTTTAATGCAATTTTATGGTATATTATTCATCAATAATAAAATGTGTTTTATTCTTGGCAGATGACTGTACCAGGAACTCAGAGAAACATCTGATATCTTTAGATTTTGAAGTAGATGATTGTGGTATCACACAAGATACATTTGAAGAGCATGCCAATATCCAAGATATACCTTCATCCAATCACAGCAACAATGCATCATTTGATCCTTTTAAACAGGTCCGATCTTCTGATTCATCACAGACTGAAACACAGAATAAAAGTCACAGAAAAGGTTTTATTCATCAAACAGCTCTCGTAAGATGGAAGCCATTTTCATGTTTAGAATGTGGAAAATATTTTATCCACAAATCAGATCTTGTTGTACATCAGAGAATTCACACAGGCGAGAAGCCATTTTCATGTTCAGAATGTGGGAAATGTTTTAACCGTAAATCGCATTTTGTTATACATCAGAGAATTCACACAGGAGAGAAGCCATTTTCATGTTCAGAATGTGGGAAATGTTTTAACTATAAATCAGATCTTGTTGTACATCAGAGAATTCACACAGGAGAGAAGCCATTTTCATGTTCAGAATGTGGGAAATGTTTTAACAATAAATCAACTCTTGTTAAACATCAGAAAATTCATACAGGGGAGAAGCCATTTTCATGTTCAGAATGTGGGAAATGTTTTAACTATAAATCAGATCTTGTTGTACATCAGAGAATTCACACAGGGGAGAAGCCATTTTCATGTTCAGAATGTGGGAAATGTTTTAACTATAAATCAGATCTTGTTGCACATCAGAGAATTCACACAGGGGAGAAGCCATTTTCATGTTCAGAATGTAGGAAATGTTTTAAGAGTAAATCAGATCTTGTTGTACATCAGAGAATTCACACAGGGGAGAAGCCATTTTCATGTTCAGAATGTGAGAAACGTTTTAACCATAAATCAGATCTTGTTGTACATAAGAGAATTCACACAGGAGAGAAGCCATTTTCATGTTCAGAATGTGGGAAATGTTTTAACTATAAATCAGATCTTGTTGTACATCAGAGAATTCACACAGGGGAGAAGCCATTTTCATGTTCAGAATGTGGGAAATGTTTTAACAATAAATCATCTCTTGTTAAACATCAGAAAATTCACATAGGGGAGAAGGCATATTCATGTTCAGAATGTGGGAAATGTTTTAACTATAAATCAGATCTTGTTGTACATCAGAGAATTCACACAGGGGAGAAGCCATTTTCATGTTCAGAATGTGGAAAATGTTTTAACTATAAATCAGATCTTGTTGTACATCAGAGAATTCACACAGGGGAGAAGCCATTTTCATGTTCAGAATGTAGGAAATGTTTTAAGAGTAAATCAGATCTTGTTGTACATCAGAGAATTCACACAGGGGAGAAGCCATTTTCATGTTCAGAATGTGGGAAATGTTTTAACCATAAATCAGATCTTGTTGTACATCAGAGAATTCACACAGGGGAGAAGCCATTTTCATGTTCAGAATGTGGGAAATGTTTTAACAATAAATCAGCTCTTGTTAAACATCAAAAAACCCACATATAAGAGAAGCCATCTTCATGCTTAGCCCATTATTGACCTCCCTTATAAGTTTTATGGTGGTCACTAACTGGCTTTATTCCGTCAGATACTCCTTTTTACAGGGAGATAAACAGTGTCTTGCTTTCAGTTACTAGAGGTAGCCCAAGGCTTGGAGCGATGATTGGGACCGATGTGATAGCTCCCCAAACAAACATAGTCTCCTGTATTGAATGAATATTGGTAATCAAATGATAGATCGAGTTAAAAGTGAAACTAAGGTTTTTTTTATATATACAGTACAGACCAAAAGTTTGGACACACCTTTTCATTCAAAGAGCTTTCTTTATTTTCATGACTATGAAAATTGTAGGTTAACACTGAAGGCATCAAAACTATGAATTAACACATGTGGAATTATATACATAACAAAAAAGTGTGAAACAACTAAAAATGTCATATTCTAGGTTCTTCAAAGTAGCCACCTTTTTCTTTGATTACTGCTTCGCACACTCTTGGCATTCTCTTGATGAGCGTCAAGAGGTAGTCACCTGAAATGGTTTTCACTTCACAGGTGTGCCCTGTCAGGTTTAATAAGTGGGATTTCTTGCCTTATAAATGGGGTTGGGACCATCAGTTGCGTTGTGGAGAAGTCAGGTGGATACACAGCTGATAGTCCTACTGAATAGACTGTTAGAATTTGTATTATGGCAAGAAAAAAGCAGCTAAGTAAAGAAAAACGAGTGGCCATCATTACTTTAAGAAATGAAGGTCAGTCAGTCCGAAAAATTGGGAAAACTTTGAAAGTGTCCCCAAGTGCAGTCACAAAAACCATCAAGCGCTACAAAGAAACTGGCTCACATGTGGACTGCCCCAAGAAAGGAAGACCAAGAGTCACCTCTGCTGCGGAGGATGAGTTAATCCGAGTCACCAGCCTCAGAAATCGCAGGTTAACAGCAGCTCAGATTAGAGACCAGGTCAATGCCACATAGAGTTCTAGCAGCAGACACATCTCTAGAACAACTGTTAAAAGGAGACTGTGAATCAGGCCTTCGTGGTAGAATATCTGCTAAGAAACCACTGCTAAGGACAGGCAACAAGCAGAAGAGACTTGTTTGGGCTAAGGAACACAAGGAATGGACATTAGACCAGTGGAAATCTGTGCTTTGGTCTGATGAGTCCAAATTTGAGATCTTTGGTTCCAACCACTGTGTCCTTTGTGCGACGCAAAAAAGGTGAACGGATGGACTCTACATGCCTGGTTCCCACCGTGAAGCATGGAGGAGGAGGTGTGATGGTGTGGGGGTGCTTTGCTGGTGACACTGTTGGGGATTTATTCAAAATTGAAGGCATACTGAACTAGCATGGCTACCACAGCATCTTGCAGCGGCATGCCATTCCATCCGGTTTGCATTTAGTTGGACTATCATTTATTTTTTAACAGGACAATGACCCCAAACACACCTGCAGGCTGTGTAAGGGCTATTTGACCATGAAGGAGAGTGATGGGGTGCTGCGCCAGATGACCTGGCCTCCACAGTCACCGGACCTGAACCCAATTGAGATGGTTTGGGGTGAGCTGGACCGCAGAGTGAAGGCAAAAGGGCCTAAGCATCTCTGTGCTAAGCATCTCTGGGAACTCCTTCAAGACTGTTGGAAGACCATTTCAGGTGACTACCTCTTGAAGCTCATCAAGAGAATGCCAAGAGTGTGCAAAGTAGTAATCAAAGCAAAAGGTGGCTCTTTGAAGAACCTAGAATATGACATATTTTCAGTTGTTTCACACTTTTTTGTTAAGTATATAATTCCACATGTGTTAATTCATAGTTTTGATGCCTTCAGTGTGAATCTACAATTTTCATAGTCATGAAAATAAAGAAAACGCTTTGAATGAGAAGGTGTGTCCAACTTTGGTCTGTACTGTATATCTCCTCTAAACACAAATGTTTGGTGAGAGAAAATTAAACAGTTTCCCAAAGGTACCACCCTGCCTATGATCGGTATGGGGACCCTCCATTTCTGTAAGACTGCAAATAAAGGGTCTATATATGAAAGTCCAAAAATTAGAGCTGGATTCCCACAAGAGCTGGTGTCCAGACATGTGAAAAAATTCACACTTGTAAATGGCCAGTTATTTACAGTCAAGTGGAATGACAGATATAATGTAACATAGTTTATGAGGCTGAAAAAAGACATCTGTCCATCCAGTTCAGCCTGTTATCCTGCAGGTTGATCCAGAGAAAGGCAAAAAAAAAAACTGAGGTAGAAGCCAATTGTCCCCACTTTAGGAGGAAAAAATTTGTTCCCGACTCTAATCAGAATAACTCCCTGGATCAACGACCCCTCTCTAGTAGCTATAGCCTGTAATATTATTACGCTCCAGAAATACGTCCAGGCCCCTCTTGAACTCTTTTAGTGAACTCACCATCACCACCTCCTCAGGCAGACAGTTCCATAGTCTCACTGCTCTTACCTGTAAAGAATCCTCTTCTATGTTTGTGTACAAACCTTCTTTCCTCCAGACGCAGAGGATGTCCCCTCGTCACAGTCACAGTACTGGGGATAAATAGATAATGGGAGAGATCTCTGTATTGACCACTGATATATTTATACATGGTAATTAGATCTCCCCTCAGTTGTCTTTTTTCTAAAGTGAATAACCCTAATTTTGATAATCTTTCAGGGTACTGTAGTCCCCCCATTCTAGTTATTACTTTAGTTGCCCTCCTCTGAACCCTCTTCAGCTCTGCTATGTCTGTTTTGTTCACAGGAGCCCAGAACTGTACACAGTACTCCATGTGTGGTCTGACTAGTGGCTTGTAAAGTGGCAGTGACTATGTTCTTATCATGGGCATCTAGGCCCCTTTTGATGCAACCCATTATCTAATTGCCCTTGACAGCAGCTGCCTGACACTGGTTTCTACAGCTTAGTTTGCTATTCACTAAAATTCCTAGGTCCTTTTCCATGTCAGTGTTACCCAGTGTTTTACCATTTAGTATGTACTGGTGACTTGAATTATTCCTTCCCATGTGCATAACTTTACATTTGTCAATGTTAAACCTCATCTGCCACTTATCTGCCCAAGCCTCCAATCTATCCAGATCCCTCTGTAGCAGTATACTGTCCCCTTCCATTTTAATTACTTTACACAGTTTTTAGTGTCCTCTGCTAAAATGTATATTTTACTGTGCAAGCCTTCTACAAGATCATTTAATAAATATATTGAAGAGAATAGGGCCTAATACTGACCCTTGAGGTACTCCACTATTGACGGTGACCAAATCTGAGTGTGTACCATTAATAACCACCCTCTATCACTGAGCCAGCTACCCACATGCAGACAATTTTCTCCCAGTCCAAGCATTCTCATTTTATATACTAACATTTTATGTGGTACAGTGTAAAATGCTTTGGAGAAGTCCATATATACGGCATCCATTGATTCGCCGCTGTAAAGTCTATAACTTACCTCCTCATAGAAACTGATTAAATTAGTTTGACATGACCGATCCCTCATGAAGCCATGCTGATATGGCGTTATTTGCTTATTTTCATTAAGGTACTCCCAGATGGCATCTCTTAGAAAACCTTCAAACAGTTTACCCACGACAGATGTTAAACTTACCGGCCTATAGTTTCTGTACTCTGTTTTTGGACCCTTTTTGAATATTGGCACTACATTTGCTTTGTGCCAATCCTGTGGAACATCCCCTGTCAGTATAGAGTTCTTAAATATCAGAAATATACGTCTGGCTATGACATTACCTATTTCTCTTAGGATGCGGTGGTGTATGCCACCTGGTCCTAGCAATTTGTGTATTTTAATCTTTTTAAGACGCCGCTGTACTTCTTCCTGGGTCAGACAGGGCACTTTTAATGGGGAATTTACTTTTACTTCTCTGTATCTAAAACTGAACCTCTCAAAAGCTGAACTTCTTGTCTTTCCCCATCTACTAACTCACCTAAACTTGATATTTCTATTTCGGTCTGCAGCACTATCAGTAACTCCTGTGCAACATGCCCGCTGTCTTGGGGCCACATTTGACTCCAATCACTCCTTTGTTCCCCATATTCAATCACTTACATGCTCTTGTCATCTGCACCTCAAGAATATCACCAGAATCCACCTTTTTCTTACGGTGGAAACGGCAAAAACTCTTGTTGCTTTGATTCATTCTCATCTTGACTACTGCAACGCATTACTAATCGGTCTCCCTCTCACTAAACTCTCCCCCCTTCAGTCTGTTCTAAATGCTCCAGCCAGACTCATCTATCCATCCAACCGCTAGACTGATGCTACTAGCCTGTGCCAGTCACTTCACTGGTTGCCCATCCACCACAGAATACAGTTTAAACTTCTCACCCTCACCCACAAAGCTCTCCACAGTGCTGCACCTCCATACATCTACTCCCTCATCTCCATCTACCACCCTACTTGTGCTCTCCGTTCTGTTAGCAACCTAAGATATGGAGATAACCTCCATAATTCGTACCTCTCACTCCCGTCTTCAAGACTTTTCTCAAGCTGCACCTACTCTCTGGAATACTCTGCCCCGGAATACTAGGTCAATCCACAACTTCTCCACCTTCAAACGTGCCTTAAAAACACATCTTTTCAGGCAGGCTTATCAAGCTACCTAAACTGACTATTCCCCGACTAAACCTCCCCCCCACAAACTCCTCTGGCCTAAACTCGATCCTCTAGTAGTCCCAAACCCGAAGCAGATCAGCCGGCACCACTCCTGTCAGTTCAATAATGGCTCGAATCCTACTTATCACAATCAACTACCTTATGTGTCACCCCCAATTCCTCATAGATTGTAAGCTCTTGCGAGCAGGGCCCTGACTCCTAGTGTTTCAGTTGCATATTATCCAGTTATTTTTGTTTTGTATATGAACCCTATGAACTTGTAAATATTGCGGAATATTGTGGCGCTATATAAATAAATTTTATTATTATTTTACATTCTGCATTTTATCTGACCGTTTTATTTTCTTCAGTGAATACAGTGGAGAAGAAAATATTTAATAGCTTTGCTTTTTCCTCATCGCTCTCTGCAACTCCCCCCTCATTACTCTGTAAAGGGCCGACACCTTCAGATTTATACTTTTTACCATTTATATAATTGAAGAAAATTTTAGGGTTACTTTTACTCTCTTTGTCAATAAATCTCTCTGTCTCTAGTTTGGCTGCTTTTCTTTTTCTTTTACATATTAAATTTATTTTCCTTGTAGTTTTTTAATGCTCCTTCTCTACCATCCTGTTTTAGTGATTTAAATGCTTTCTTTTTTTCATTTATTGCTTTGTTTAGATTTCTATTTATCAAAAAATACACCAGTATAGATGATTGTTATAGACCACCTGAATCAAACAAGAGTAAGTGATCAAAAATTAAAACTTAACATTTAATATGATATATATAGAAAATAGGTCCCACGATAATTGGATGCAAATAGTACAAGTATACAAAAAAAAAGGAGCAATGCGGTGGTTCACCAAGCCGGTAATTGGGTACAGAGAACCAAAACACATTAACGAATTAAGAGGTGCTCGGCGGCACCTAAAAAATAATAACCGGGTAGTCCTACCGTTCTGATGAAGTGCTCCTTGGTATAACGATTGCCTATCCAGTGCTAATGGATGTACACACCGTTACTGAAGGCAGTCGAACAATACAGGGTTAGGGATGCTAGGTTAGCTGTCCCTAGTGATACCCTAGGGCCCTAGATTTCTATTTATCCCATGAGGTATGTACCTTTCACAGTTAGATTTTAGAATGCTTTAAAAAAGATCCCACTTTTGTGGCTGTATTTTTATTGTTGAGGACTTTGTCCTAGTTAGTTAGGCCTATGGCCGCTCTTCGTTGGCTAAATTTTAGCTTTTTGAAGTTTGGTATTTTTGTTCCTTCCTTAAGAAACACTATTTCTCAGGTGTCCCCCAACCTGCACATCTGTTGTTCTGTCAGGTCTATTGGTTTATACTAAGTCCAGGGGGCGTGTCCAGACACCGCTGGAGATGGCCGCTTGAAAGACCAGTTCCTGCCCGCACCGCAACTATCTGGCCTGCAGCGCTCCAGTACCGGCCCATATGGGGAAAAAATCGGCACCCAGGAGAACCCCCTCCCTCCTCGGTCCCCCTCACCTGCCAGGACCCTTGAGCAGTCCTGGGATCGAGCATCTGGATCGGCGCTCCCGCCACGCAATACCAGGGCACCGAGGGCCTCCCGCCATTCCTCTCTTTCCCACCCGATTGCCGCGCTCCGGACAGTGAGTGCAGATCGGCGCAGAGAACATATGCTGTCTCTCCCCAGGGGATCAGAGCCTCACCAGTGGCCCCTCCGTGTAGAGTATCTGCTCTGGAACTTTCCCCTGCTGCCTTGGAGTATCTGCCAGCCGCTGCTAGAAGCATGGACCCTGTTATGGCAGCTCCTGGATTCATCCCTCATGGAGAGGCAGTGCACACAAGTACCGGGACTCCTATTAGGGTTCGGGATACTACCCCTGTGGCCCCCACACCTAGCCTTACTGGGGCCCCTATGCAAGAACCCTGGCGTGGCAAGTCTCCTCCATCCCCCCCCTGTACTGGATCAGGGGGATAGCAGCTCTCCTCTGCCCTTATGGGCCAGGTCATTAAGCCCTCCGCCACTCGCTGTTATGGGCCCACCAGCCCCATCTGAACCCACACAACCTTGGGCGAGTTACTTTAGCCATTTGCCTACAAAGGAGGACTTTCGGGCTCTTATCTCCTGAAGTTACAGAAGCCTGCAGGGCTGAGATTGCAGCGGTTCGCACTGATATCAAACACGTGGTGGACAGGGTGGACTCTCTAGAAAATGCCCATGATGACACCAGGCAGTACGTTTCTGCTCTTCATGAATCTATCACTGCCCAAACAGCTGTCCTTAGGGGCGTGGGACGGCATCTGGAGGACCTGGATAACCGTGGTTGTCGAAATAATATCCGGGTATGCGGCCTTCTGGAAGCATCTGGAGAAGAAGGCCTCTTTGCACAGGGCTCTCAAGCCCAAGGGCTCTGCGGCTCATCCCAGGGACGTAATCTGTTGTGTCCATGACTTCGCCTTTAAAGAAACCATCATGACTAAAGCACGATCCTGCGCAATTTTGATTTTAACGGCGCTCCTGTACAGTTGTTTCCTGACCTATCCTGGTTTACGCTCCAGAAAAGGAGACCCCTTCAACCTCTTCTTGCGTCACTCAGAAACCGCCAGATTGCCTATCGCTGGGGATTCCCATTTGCCCTGGTAGCCCGTTATCAGGGAAGAACAGAGACTCTCCGTTCTTTCATGGATCTCCACCCTTTTTGCAAATCGCTGGGAATTCCTGTACCTGACATCCCTGATTGGGAATTTGAGTCCCCAGCACCTCCGCCACCACGCACTTGGTCATCTGTAACCAGGAAAAGAAGGCCCGGCTCAAGTGCATCCTTTTCTCCGCGGTCTCCTCTGTCACCGGGGCAACGTTCACCTGCCTGGCCGCTCCTGGCCTGGAGGAATTGGCCGTCCTGAGCCTTGTTCTTAACCCCTTCAGGTTCACTGGGACGTTGGACTCTGATGGATCATCATATGGGTCGTCTATTAGTATTGTTTAGCCAGTTGCTGACTACTTTTTGCTCCCTTACGGTGCGGGCTCTCCGTAGGGCTCTTATAGTTGCTTGTTTATTTTATAAGTTTTCTGTGATTTGCTCTTTGGCCGGCCTCGACTCGCTGGTCTCCGACACTCTTACCCCTTGAGGGGATTTTTGTTTTCCCCTGGCATGGATTTCATCCCTGGGAATAGTTATTTACTGTTACTTATTTGTCTGACTTTGTGTTGTCTCGTCCTGTCTCCTTCCCCCTCCTTCTTGTGTTTTTCTCCTATTGTAGGTTCCTGAACCTCCTCGTCTGTGGGGATCATATACCTCAGTCTTGCCTGTGGTCCGTAGCTCCGTTAGTGTGACACCACTGACGCAAACGGAGTCCCTCGGTGAGCTGTATCTTGCATATAATATATACCATCACATGCCCTCATGGTGCGGTGCGTAACTTTCAATGTCAAAGGGCTCAACTCCAATGCCAAGAGAAAACTCTTGCTCCTGGAACTGAAATCCCTTAAAGCGAACGTTGTGTTCCTACAGGAACTCCTCCTTCCATTTTTAAAAAAGGGGGTTAGTCAGCACCTCCCAGTGCGCAGGTGCACGCCGCCATGGCAAAGACCTAGAGGAAAAAAAGAGACAATGCAGTAGCACCCTGCAAATCAGATAAAGTACAATAATGCAAAAAATTATAGTGCTAATGCTACGCTTATTTATAAAGTGAGATGCTTGGCCAATGCATTTTGTACAAAACCATCTGAGCCCATCTGCCGTACGTCAAGGCGATCTCTGTTAGATGGGTCCTAACACTAAATGCTACCTGTAATGCGCCATAATGGCCGCCATAAAGTTCAAGGAGTATTTAGTGTTAGGACCCGTCTAACAGAGATCGCCTTGAAGTACGGCAGACGGGCTTAGATGGTTTTGTACAAAATGCATTGGCCAAGCATCTCACTTTTTATAAATAAGTGTAGAATTAGCACTGTATTTTTGGGCATTATTGTACTTTATCTGATTTGCAGGGTGCTGCTGCATTGTCTCTTTTTTTCCTCCTCCTTCCGTTTTGCCTCTCATTTGTACCCTATTGCTTACTTGGCTACTCATTGCCGTTGGAGGGCGGGGGTTGCCATCTTGATATCTGCGAAGTGTCCCCTCAGAATTGAATCCTCAATTCTGGACCCCCAGGGGCGTTATATTGTTCTCCGTGCTCACTTGGCAGACAAACCCATTACTTTATGTAACATTTATGCCTCAAATACTTCGCAGATCTTCCACAAGGTTTTTGTTGAGGGAGCAGACTCTCCGGAACCTTTGGTGCTTCTGAGCGGGGACTTTAATGCCGTTTTTAATGAATCCATGGATCGCTTAGCTCTACTGGGCAGGCCGGTGCACACGACACAGCAGCGGTTAGCTAGGGACTTTTGTAAATTGGTGCGGAAATATTCCCTGTATGACCTTTGGCATCTCACCTACCCCACTGACAGGTCCTTCTCCTTTTACTCTGCCCCACACAGCTCCCACACCCGTATCGATTATTTCTTTGGTACAATCTCGACCCTCAGGTTACTGGAGGGGGCAGACATAGGCCAAATCACCTAGTCTGATCACGCTCGAGAGCTGGTCGACATTAGTAGTGGGTTGCCAATGCCACTGGACACTTAGTGATGGGGCTGCTTCAGAAGAGAGTCATTAAGGAGGAACTTTGCGAACATCTGAAGTCCTACTTCGATCTGAATAAGGGGTCAGTAGGGTATGTCCGTCCCCTGTGGGAGGCCCATAAGGCGGTCATGAGGGGGCATTGTATTGCAATAAGCTCTAAACTAAAGAAGGACTCGGTTGCTCTGGTCAGGACCCTTACCTCCTGTTTGCGAACCCTAGAGGACAAGATGGCTGCTTATCCCTCGCGCTGCACACTGAGACGAATCGTCGACACTAGAGCCCAACTGAAGAGTCTAGCTTTAGGTCGTGTCAACAAGCTACTGCTTTACACATGACAGCGTTACTATGCCTGGGGGAACAAACCACACACTTTACTGGCCAGACAACTTAGGAACCGCACTCCCCAAGCGGATCCGAGTGCTATTAAGGGGGCGGATGGAACGATTCACTATGACCCCAGAGTGATAGCAGAGAGGTTCTCTGCCTACTACACTGCCCTATACAACCTACCCTCTGACCTCCCCTCCGATGAAAAACTTAGAGACAGTGAACTCCAGTCTTACTTGACCTCCTGTCACCTACCTACCCTGCCAGCCTCCGATCTCTCCACCCTTAACAGTCCGGTTACTCCTGAAGAGACAGGGGAAGTGGTTGACCGCCTGCCTGAAGGTAAATCACCAGGACCTGACGGCTTTTCGTATAAATATTATAAAACGTTCAAGACTGAACTAACCCCTCATTTAGTGACCCTTTTTAATCATTTCCTAGCTGGCAACGCAGTACCTGCGCCGATGTCTCACTCTTACCTCACAATAATCCCGAAACCCGGGAAAGACCCCCACGACTGCCAAAATTACAGGCCCATTGCTCTGCTTAACTCAGACCTTAAGATCTATACCAAGGTACTGGCCTCCCAACTAAACGTTTTTCTCCCCTCTCTAATCCATAAAGACCAGGTAGGATTTGTGTCAGGCCGCCAGGGAGCTGATAACACACGTAGAAGCATTGACTTGATAGATGTTGTGTCTCGCTCGGGGGAGGAGGCGCTACTTCTTAGTATAGACGCCGAAAAGGCTTTTGACAGTTTAAGCTGGCCATTACTCTGCAAGCATACGGTTTTCCTGGCCCCTTCGTTCACGCCATACGTAGCCTATATTCCTTCCCCACAGCAACAATCAAACTCTCCCATGCCCAGTCTCGACCCATACACATTGCCAACGGGACGAGACAAGGGTGCCTCTTGTCTTCTCTATTATTTGCTATGTGTATCGAACCCCTGGCGGCCAAAATCAGAGCCTGCCCGGACATCAGAGGTGTTCAAGTTAGGGACAAGGAGTTCAAGCTATCTCTATACACGGATAACATCATTCTTACCCTTACCAAACTTCATGTTTCCCTACCAAACCTCCACTCCATTCTACATCAATTTGGTTGGCTCTCGGGGTATAGGGTCAACACCCATAAAACTGAGGCCCTTCTCTTAATGTTCCTTAGGCGGCCCTGAGCTCTCTTAAGATGAACTTCCCTTTCCAATGGAAGAGGGATTCCTTGATATACTTGGGTGTTGATCTTACGCCCCGATATGAAGACCTCTATAAAGCCACGCATATATGCAGAAATCAGGGGTCTTCTGGATAAGTGGCACGCTTTCCTGGGATGCATTGCCGCGACTAAAATTACGATCTTGGCCAAACTTCTGTACCTCTTTGAGACTCTTCCGATTGCAGTTCCCCTAAAGGATCTGAGATCCACCCAATCCCAGCTCCTTAGATTCATATGGGCGGGGAGACGTCATAAAATTCCAAAGTCAGTCCTCCTATCGAGTAACCACCAAGGTGGGCTAGGAGTACCGGACCTGTCCAAATATTATTGGGCAGTCCAACTACGCTATGTCACGGCCTGGGCTTCTCTGCACCCATACTCTGTCTGGATGCAGATAGAAAGACTCTGGCTGGCTCCGATACATCCCAACTCTATGCTATGGTCAGGATCCCATGGCGCCCTGCCAGTTAGGGATCTTTTAGGGCCTATGGCCTGCACTAGATCCATATGGCAATTATGTAGCGGTCAGTTCCCTCTGGTTTCTACCCACTCCGCCATAACCTCCTTTCTGTATCATCCCTAAGCTCCCAACTAGTCTTACCGCGTCCACGACGAGACCATGGTTTCAGCAAGGGGTGTTCAGGTTTGTAGACATTGTGGACCCCTTCACTAGGGTCCTTTTGCCGTTTCCAACCCTCCAAACCAAATATGATCTCCCCTCCTCCTCCAATTACTTTTATATCCAAATTAATCACTTTGCCCAGTCCATTTTTTCGGGGGTTACAGTCTCCCTCCTGACTGCCTTTGAACGCCTTTGTAGGGAAGGGTTACATGCGAAGGGTCTAATTTCTGAGATCTACTCCATATTGCTGACCTCCTTACCTGAGCGGGTCCAGAGACACTCCTTACATGGTACGTGGAAGGAATACTTGGGGAAGACCTTACCGGACACACTTTGGCGCCTTATATGGAGGAGGGCAGCAAAATCCTCAATGTCGGTGCTACACCAGGAGAACCAATATAAAATTTGATGTACTGGTATCACACTCCTGACCTCCTCCATAGAATGAACCCAGCAGTTCCGAGAGTGCTGGAGGTGTGGGTTACATAGGGGTACATTTCCCCCATATCTTCTGGGACTGTCCCAAGATAGGCTCCTACTAGACTGGAGTAGACACGCTTCTGAGTGATATTTTTGCTGTGGAAATCCAGCCTGACCCTCTGTTCTTCCTGCTTAATGTGGTTCCTCATCAGGTTAAAAAACACTCACTTAAGTTATTACTAATGATACTTACGGCAGCCCGTAGTCTAATACCCCGATGTTGGAAAAGCCTTGCACCACCAAAGGTCTCCGATTTGTATGCTAGGGTGACAGTGTATACTGCTCAATGGTCCTATACTGGACTGATTATAGACAGACATAGTTTATTCTTTTTCTGTGCACTTTATTGACAAATTATTGCTCGACATTTCTCTTTCTATCATTGAATGCTATTAGTGCTCAGTTACTGTGAATACAATTTACATGTTTTACCTCTTACTTTGTACTAATGTGCATGAATCTGTTGTGGATATGCTTTGTCATTTCTTTACTCTTTAATAAATATACAATTATAAAAAAATATATATACTAAGTCCAGTATGTCCGTCCCTCTAGTAAGGTCGTGAACCAGTTGTGAAAGGTAACTGTCTTTGGTTATTGCCAATAACCTGTTTCCTTTATGAGATGTACAGGTTTCAGTTTCCCAGTCTATATCTGGGTAGTCGAAGTCCCCCATAATAACCTCATTAAGATTTTCTGCCTCGTCTATCTCGTTTAGTAGTAGATTTTTAGGTGGTTTATAATAAACTCCTATTAGTATTTTATTACTGTTTTTTTTCTCCATGTATTTCTACCCACAGTGACTTCACATATTCCCTCACTTATATCTTCTCGGACTGTAGCTTTAGAAAGGACTTTACATACAGGCAGACCCCTCCCCCTCTCCGGTTTTGGCGATCCTTTTTTTTTTTTTTTTTTGGGGGGGGGGGGGCAAAAATCTTTAATTGCGGCCTAGTCTGCATCTGTTTTAAAATTATTTTTATTGTTTTATGTCATAGACAAAACGGTTAAGTCAGAAAATGCATATACATTATGCTTTTTTGACAATAAAGTGAAAACATTGCTTTTGGAAATAATACAGTGAAGCATCCAGTTGCATCAGCAAAATAGTTTTTCACAGGACTGTATAAAATTGTGCAACAGACCAATAGTGAAATACAATTGCACAAAACATTGACAAACAAAATAATGGAATTTTAAGGGAGCAGGGGGGATGGAGGTGAGGAAGGGGGGGAGGGATTGAGAAAACAGGTCTTCTGGAAATCTGGAGGGTAAATATCAGTTATAGGCAGAATATTGTGACAGCGTTTAGTGGCAAGTATGACATCATATGAAACCATTCTCATGGGTTAGGGGGCTTGAGTAAATATAATGTAGTAAGTCAAGTGTACCTCGCAAGATATTGTAGTTATATGCCAGGGAGGGATCCATTTCGTAGATGTATCAGACCACAGACCTTTGGTCAAGATTCAGCCGTGTACTTACATCTAAAAGAAACAGGTCACACCTTTGAAGACAGTCAAGTACGTGTTTTGGATAAGGAATCTGATTGGTACAAGCAAGGTGTGAAGGAGGCCATCTACGTAAAAATGGAGAAGCCAAGCTTGAATAGAGGTGGCGGGGTTAGACATCTATTGTCTGCCACATACAATGCTGTCTTGACACTTTTTTCTGGTAGGTCATTATCACCTACTGACTCCAATTAGGATAATGGAATCAACACCTTTGACCCCATGCTGGGTATAATTACCTCTGACCCCACGCTGGGTATAATTAACAGATGTTGATTCAGTTACATATTTATTCCCAGAGAATTCTTGTACAGTCACTCAGAATTGAGAAAGCTCGTTAGAAGAACAAGTGAAACGTTTTCAAGAAATCTACAGTAAGTCCAGTTGCCTTGATTTATTCTTTACAGATATATCATGACCTGGATAAATGAGAACCTTCACAGACACAGACCTGAGACCTTCATCACTAGAAAACTCCCTGCCACTTTAGGCGACAGAGAATTTCCTGTATTTACTCCAAGGTCCCCAAATCTCTTCAAATCTACCAATGGTTCTAGAATCACAATGGGCTATCTGTTCAAGTCAGTATAGTTGATCACACTTCTGTATCCAATGTGGTTTCGTAGAAGGATCAATAGATTTCCAATTAACCACAATCAATAATCTAGCAGCCGCAATCAGAGTATTACAAAGAGAACGAGTGTGTCTTGAGCACTGGATATCACTGAATATCCCGAAGAGGCACAGTTTTGGGGATGCTATAATTGAAGACCCACTAAGGTCTGAAATAGTTTTACATATAAGTTCCCAATAGTGTTTTATTTTGGAGCAGGACCACCATATATGATCATGAGTGCCCACTTCTACTCGATACCTCCAACACTCTAGATTACACCCTGGGAACATGCGGCTGAGACGGAATGGTGTGTAGTACCACTGCGCTAGTACCTTGTAGCTGTTTTCCTGTAGTTTAGCACACCTGGACACCCTGGATGGATTCAATAAAGCCCTTTTGACTTCATTGATGGAAAAAGTTATATTTAGGTATTTTTCCCATTCCCTTGTCAGAGATAATCGAAGGTTGTATAGCTTTGATATTTTACCTTTTGGTTCCTTGACTTGTAAAGCTAGTTTTTCAAAGGGAGAGTGTTCTGGGGAGTCGGGAATGCCTACGAGTAGTTGTTTCATAAACTGAGTAAAATACATCAGATGACAGGTTGACAGGCTAGCCAGTAGAGGGGGTACTTTTAGTGTCTCAAGTGTCGGGACATCATTGTCCAGCATAGGTCAAGGGCTGGAGAAGAGATAGTTTTGACCCTATTCGGGAGAGTTTCCTGAAAGTGTATTGTGGAATTGAATAAAACATATTTTATTTGCAACAACGTTTGATAGTTCGGAGTTAGTTGTGTCAACTAACCAGAATCCCTCCAGACACGTAATGTGTAGCCTGTGATGGGGCTTTGGGAACGTAATGCTTTAGTTATATGATGACGGTCTAGAAAAAGCAGGGATCGGATTGGCAGAGGAGATATGCTGTTCTCAACTACTATGTCCAGTCTATTGCCGACTGGTCTCAGCCAGTCCAAACATCTAGAACACATTATAGCCTTGTGGTACATATAGAGATCCGGGACTCCCAGACCACCTGTTGCAGGGCCCTGGATTATTTGTTTGTACGGCAGTCTAGCTTTCTTTCCTCCCCAAAGGAATCTCGAGATTTTTTTTTGCAGTTTTGTAAAATACTCTAGGTATTGGTATAGGTAGAGCTTGGAGCTAATAAAGGATAGTGGGCATAAGGATGAACTTAATTAACACTCTGCGGCCAAACCAAGAGATAAAGGGAATATCCCATGAGCTTATCACGTCCTCAAGTCATTTAGGGAGTGGAAGGAAGTTCTCTTTAAATAGCTGGGAGAATTCAGGTGTGAGTTTAATTCCTAAGAAAGTTACTGAGTGTATTGTCCACTGAAAGGATGAGAGATTTTTAATCTCGTTTAAATCCATTGTTGGGATAGATACATTTAAAACTGTAGATTTGGAGATATTTACCGAGAAATTGGAGAGTGTATGGAATGTCTGAAGGGATTGACACAATGGCTGGAACGCAGTCCTGGGGTAGGTGATCAGCAGCAAAACCATCAGCAAACGCAGCTGTTTTATGAGTTGTGTAACCGACCGACATACCCACAATGTCTAAATTTTGTCTAAATGACTGCCATAGAGTTTCAATCACCAGTACAAACAGCAGTGGAGAGAGAGGGCATTCTTGTCTCGTTCCGTTTGTTATGGGGAATCTTGGAGAAAGGGTACCATTCACTAGGATGCGCACTGTGGGTTTTTGATACATAGCCATAACACCTGCAATAAAAGTGTCCGGAATGCCAAATTTGGTCATTGCCTGAGCCATGAATATCCAGTCTACTCTATCGAAAGCCTTTTCGGCGTCCATACTGAGTATGGCCAGCGGTGTTCTTTTTTTGTTTGCAAGCTGCATAAGTTGTTTAATTCTGATTATGTTTTTTTTCCCTTCTCTGCCAGGTATGAATCCCACTTGCTCTGGGGAGATAAGTTCCGGTAAATATACCTTTAACCTATTAGCTAATAGTTTGGCATATAATTTTAGGTCATTGTTTAAGAGTGAGATTGGTCTATAGTTCGAGCAAAGTGTATGGTCTTTGTTAGGTTTAGGGATAACGGTGATCTGATCCGAGAGCATATCATTGGAGAAGGCTGTCCCATCTCTCTTGCTTTATTACAGACTAGCAATAGTCTAGGTAATAATATTTCTTTAAAGGTGGAATAATAAATAATCGGTAGACCATCAGGGCCTGGCCTCCTATTTAAAGGGGAATCTTTTAAAGCTGTTTGCAGTTCTGCTAACGTGAATGGGGACTTTAGTTTAGCAATTTGGGCTTTAGACAGGAAAGGCATATCCAGCGTGCTCAGCCATGATTGTATGTGTTGCTTTCTCGCGTCTATCTGTTCAGGATTTACATTGCTTCGAAGATTATATAGCTGTGCATAGTATTTGCAGAATTGTTCTGCTATAAGCTCGATTTTGTGGACTAGCTTCGCTTCCTGTGACTTAATACAAGATATGTAGGATGCAGCTTTTCTTTTTTTAAGTTGAAAGAACATTAGCTTTCAGGCTTTATTGCCTTGTGCGTAGTATTTATATTGAGTTGAGAGGAAGAGTTTGACTGTATTTGCATTTAGTATGTTTTTTTAATTCTGACCTCAGGGTGTCCAAATACACCAAATCTCCGGTGTTCAATGCTCTCTTATGTTGCTTTTCCATCCTGGAAATTTCTACATTAAGTTCTGTAATTTTTTTTCTGTTTTTGTTATTTTATATAAGCGCCTAAAGCTATCAAATGACCTCTAATTATAGTTTATTGGGTGTCCCAAAGCATCATTGGTGACATGTCTGCAGATTTGTTCAGTCGGAAGTACTCTTCTATCAGGTCAGTTAATTTTGCAATGTGAGGGCTACTCAAGAGAGTCTCATTTAGTCTCCATCTAAATTCTGCTTTAGACATATTCGGTATAGTGAAGGAGATAATTACTGGAGCATGGTCCGAGAGGAGAATACTTCTGATTTTTGAAGAGACACAATTGTTAAGATATTGTAATGGGAGGAATACATAGTCCAATCTATGATGAGACTGGTGGGCTGCTGAGTAAAATGTATAATCCTTTTCAGTAGAGTGCATAGCCCTCCAGGTATTTATTAATCCGAATTGAGACAGGGCGGATTTTATTTTGTTAAAATCTTCCCTTGATAATGCCGATGTACCTGATGATGAGTCTAGCTGGGGCACCAAAGTAATATTAAAGTCGCCGCCAAGGAAGACAAGGCCTTCTGCAAACTCACCAAATTTATTGATGACATCCAAGAGCTATGTAGTTTGCCCAGTGTTGGGTGCATAAACTTTGCCAAAAGTGAACAGTTGTGAGCCTACTGTCCCTTTCACAAAAATGAATCTGCCAGTGTCATCCCTTAACGTATCATGATGTGAAAATAAGATATTCTTGTGAAAGGCAATACTAACTCCCTTAGGAGGCCGTCGTGGGGGAAGGGTTGTGGAACCATTGGTTATAAAGTAAATGAGACAACCTAGGAATGTGGTTAGTGCGAAAATGAGTCTCTTGTAAAAGAGCAACCTGAACTTTTGACTTATGTAAGTGTTGACATATTTGACTTCTTTTGATAGGGGCGTTCATCCCCTTAACATTGAATGTGCACACATTTAAGTTAGCCATAGTTAGTCATATACAGTCATGTGAAAAAATTAGGACACCCTTTGAAAGCATGTGGTTTTTTGTAACATTTTTAATAAAAGGTTATTTCATCTCCGTTTCAACAATACAGAGAGATTAAAGTAATCCAACTAAACAAAGAAAACTGAAGAAAAGTCTTTTCAAGATCTTCTGTAAATGTCATTCTACAAAAATGCCTATTCTAACTGAGGAAAAAGATAGGACACCCTTGCCCCTAATAGCGAGTGTTACCTCCTTTGGCTGAAATAACTGCAGTGAGACGGTTCTTGTAGCCATCTACCAGTCTTCGACATCGGTCTGAGGAAATTTTACCCCACTCCTCAATGCAGAACTTTTTCAGCTGTGAGATGTTTGAGGGGTTTCTTGCACGTACAGCCCTTTTCAAGTCACCCCACAGCATCTCAATGGGATTCAAATCTGGACTTTGACTTGGCCATTCCAGGACTCTCCATTTCTTCTTTTTCAGCCAATCTTTGGTTGATTTACTAGTATGTTTTGGGTCATTGTCATGTTGCATGGTCCAGTTCCGCTTCAGCTTTAATTTTCTAACTGATGGTCTCACATGTTCTTCAAGCACCTTCTGATACACAGTAGAATTCACAGTGGATTCTATGATGGTGAGCTGACCAGGTCCTGCTGCAGCAAAGCAGCCCCAAACCATGACACTTCCACCTCCATGCTTCACAGTTGGTATGAGGTTCTTTTCTTGGAATGCTGTGTTTGGTTTACGCCAAACATGTCCTCTGCTGTTGTGTCCAAATAATTCAATTTTGGACTCATCTGTCCAAAGAACATTATTCCAGAAGTCCTGGTCTTTGTCAACTTTATATCTGGCAAATGTCAGTCTGGCCTCGATGTTTCTCTTGGAAAGCAAAGGTTTCCTCCTTGCACACCTCCCATGCAAGTTAAACTTGTACAGTCTCTTTCTGATTGTAGAGGCATGTACTTCTACATCAACAGTAGCCAGAGCCTGCTGTAGTTCTCGAGATGACACTTTAGGGTTTTTGGAGACCTCTTTTAGCATCTTGCGGTCTGCTCTTGGGGTGAACTTGCTGGGGCGACCAGTCCTGGGCATGTTGGCAGTTGTTTTGAAAGCCCTCCACTTGTAGACTATCTTCCGGACAGTGGAATGGCTGATTTCAAAATCTTTTGAGATCTTTTTAAATCCCTTCCCAGACTCATAGGCTGCTACAATCTTTTTTCTGAAGTCCTCTGACAGCTCTTTTGCTCTCACCATGGTGCTCACTCTCACTTCAACAGTCAGGAGCACACCAAACTAAATGTCTGAGGTTTAAATAGGGCAAGCCTCATTCAACATGCAGAGTAACGATCTACTAATTATGTGCACCTGGTGTGATATACCTGTGTGAGATCTGAGCCAATTTAAGAGGGAATACATGTGAGGGTGTCCTATCTTTTTCCTCAGTTAGAATAGGCATTTTTGTAGAATGACATTTACAGAAGATCTTGAAAAGACTTTTCTTCAGTTTTCTTTGTTTAGTTGGATTACTTTAATCTCTCTGTATTGTTGAAACGGAGATGAAATAACCTTTTATTAAAAATGTTACAAAAAACCACATGCTTTCAAAGGGTGTCCTAATTTTTTCACATGACTGTACAGGGAGTGCAGAATTATTAGGCAAATGAGTATTTTGACCACATCATCCTCTTTATGCATGTTGTCTTACTCCAAGCTGTATAGGCTCGAAAGCCTACTACCAATTAAGCATATTAGGTGATGTGCATCTCTGTAATGAGAAGGGGTGTGGTCTAATGACATCAACACCCTATATCAGGTGTGCATAATTATTAGGCAACTTCCTTTCCTTTGGCAAAATGGGTCAAAAGAAGGACTTGACAGGCTCAGAAAAGTCAAAAATAGTGAGATATCTTGCAGAGGGATGCAGCACTCTTAAAATTGCAAAGCTTCTGAAGCGTGATCATCGAACAATCAAGCGTTTCATTCAAAATAGTCAACAGGGTCGCAAGAAGCGTGTGGAAAAACCAAGGCGCAAAATAACTGCCCATGAACTGAGAAAAGTCAAGCGTGCAGCTGCCAAGATGCCACTTGCCACCAGTTTGGCCATATTTCAGAGCTGCAACATCACTGGAGTGCCCAAAAGCACAAGGTGTGCAATACTCAGAGACATGGCCAAGGTAAGAAAGGCTGAAAGACGACCACCACTGAACAAGACACACAAGCTCAAACATCAAGACTGGGCCAAGAAATATCTCAAGACTGATTTTTCTAAGGTTTTATGGACTGATGAAATGAGAGTGAGTCTTGATGGGCCAGATGGATGGGCCCGTGGCTGGATTGGTAAAGGGCAGAGAGCTCCAGTCCGACTCAGACGCCAGCAAGGTGGAGGTGGAGTACTGGTTTGGGCTGGTATCCTCAAAGATGAGCTTGTGGGGCCTTTTCGGGTTGAGGATGGAGTCCAGCTCAACTCCCAGTCCTACTGCCAGTTTCTGGAAGACACCTTCTTCAAGCAGTGGTACAGGAAGAAGTCTGCATCCTTCAAGAAAAACATGATTTTCATGCAGGACAATGCTCCATCACACGCGTCCAAGTACTCCACAGCGTGGCTGGCAGGAAAGGGTATAAAAGAAGAAAATCTAATGACATGGCCTCCTTGTTCACCTGATCTGAACCCCATTGAGAACCTGTGGTCCATCATCAAATGTGAGATTTACAAGGAGGGAAAACAGTACACCTCTCTGAACAGTGTCTGGGAGGCTGTGGTTGCTGCTGCACGCAATGTTGATGGTGAACAGATCAAAACACTGACAGAATCCATGGATGGCAGGCTTTTGAGTGTCCTTGCAAAGAAAGGTGGCTATATTGGTCACTGATTTGTTTTTGTTTTGTTTTTGAATGTCAGAAATGTATATTTGTGAATGTTGAGATGTTATATTGGTTTCACTGGTAAAAATAAATAATTGAAATGGGTATATATTTGTTTTTTGTTAAGTTGCCTAATAATTATGCACAGTAATAGTCACCTGCACACACAGATATCCCCCTAAAATAGCTAAAACTAAAAACAAACTAAAAACTACTTCCAAAAATATTCAGCTTTGATATTAATGAGTTTTTTGGGTTCATTGAGAACATGGTTGTTGTTCAATAATAAAATTAATCCTCAAAAATACAACTTGCCTAATAATTCTGCACTCCCTGTATGTGGATGATGCAGATCATATCTGTTCTATCTGTCTCCAGAGTAGACCAACCTGAGATTGCATGGGGGGGAGGGAGTTGGGAGGGAAAGGACCCTACAACAAAGGGTGGAGGGAATATAAAAACAATCATAACGAATAAACATATCACAATTCTTAACAGTAAAGAATGTACCCTTAATAGGCACGTGTTTGGGGGAGGTGTCCATCTTAGGTGACCACGAGCCCCCATGAGCTCCCTAACGTGGGAAAATAAGCATTTACATAAGGAACCCTATAAAGAGAAACATCTAAGGAAACTCTAAAATATGCTTGAGTCAGGTGGTAAAAGGAGTAGACAGGAGAAAATATAGTCACAGGATCTTAAGATAAAGGAACAGAACGCATTCTAGATATAGACGCTAGGTGGAGCTCTTTGACCACTGTCAACACTCTAATTGAGCATTACCTATGAGTGAATGCTGTACACTACCATCTTGATCTTTGGTGACCCAATAGTCGCAGTGGCAGAGAAGAGAGATGTATTAAGAAGATGGCACATGCCGAGGAAAGATGATACATAGCTAGTAGCAATGGAGAGACAATATATACTTATAAATATATAGATAGAAAAAGAGAGGGAAGAAAGAGGAGCAAGACAGAGTACAAGGTCTCAAATGCTTATCTCACATGGTTAACGGAGCAACATAGTAAGGTATCAATAAGGCACAGTGTCCTCGTACATCAGGTGAGGGATAGAACCCATGAGTTCCCTTTTTCATGTGGCATCTTGGCAAGGGATCCTCCTGGATCTACGTTGTTTGGTAGTAACGACCTGCCAGGTGTCTTTATCAGGTAATGGTGTAAAGTCGGACACATTTTGCTCCGGGCACCAGTCTGAAATGTCCAGTTCTTGTATATCCAGGACAAAACATACTCTCAATAAGTCCGCATTGGCTTCTAACCACTTGTTTGCAGAGTGGCGTATTAATAAGAAGGCCAAACGGGTGCAGCCAGCGGTATGTTAGCTTCTTCTGGTGTAGTATATCTAGTAGCGAATTGAGGTGTCTTCTTTTCTTCAGGGTCATAGGTGACAAGTTCTGAAACAGCGCTACCGCAGACCCCTCAATCTCTGCTGTCTTGTTCGTCCTTGCTGCGGACTTGATCTTTTCCTTCACCGCAAAGTTGGACATGCAGCAAATGACGTCCCTAGGTGGATCTTGTGGCCTTGGTGGCGGACGGAGGGCCCTATGGATACAATCCATTTCAAAGAGATCTGATTGGCTCTCCGGTAATAGGCGAATGAATAGCTGGACGACCTCATGTTGCAGGGATTCCCCAAACAGCTGGCCCTTCCCATTGAGGCGCAGCCCATACCTACAATAGAGCCTGTAGCCAACAGACAAGTCTGCCCAGTTCTCCAGGAAACCACCAGTTATTGAGCCACTTGTAAACCTCCCTAATCTCCCGCTGCCTTTCTTGTGTGGCTCGTGGTACAGGTAGTATTTTGGAAAACACTGCATTTGAGGTCCTTGCCCTAAGCTTGTGACCTAAATCCGTAAAATAATTTTTAAGGACGCTCCACCTACCTCTAACCGAGCATGGGACAGCACAGGGGTAGTAATAGAGGGAGGGGCCACCACTGATAAGAGTAAGCCTGTCTGCGTGACACATTGTAAATCTATGGGAGTAGTGCATCTTACAACCATACCTGGTGAAGCACAAAACCAGGGCCTGATATAAAAGGATAACAATCTTCCTATTCCAGCCCCGGTCTGTTCTACCCCTGCCACCAATGATTTTAATACTGGGGGGAGGTTGGTAGGGGGCGCACTGCGTCTCCAATTACTTTAATACTGGGGGGGGGGGGGGGGGTATAAGGGCGCACTGCGCAACCAATGATAATTACCGTTTATACAGGAGGCAGGTGCTGGTGGCAGAATCACATAGCCGGCACCCTGCCTCTGAGGAGCTGCGATCACCTGAGGGGTTAACTGCTGCTGATCGCAGCGCCCTGTCATAGAGTTTGGGTGCAGGCTATGTGATTCTGCCGCCGCACCCACCTCCTGTATTTGTATTAAACGGTAATTTTCATTGGTGGCGAAGTGCACCCTTCCCTCCTCCGCCCCTCTCTCTCCTCATTGACAGCAGTGGCACAGGGGAAGGGGGAGAGAGAGACTCCTTCTTCCCTGTGCTGCTGAGGGAACATGGCGCGTGCTGACAGCAGCGTGCTCCGTGTTCTCTGATACTGGACTGCGCAGTAGCCCAGCCTAGGCAAATCCCAGTACCGAACCAATACCAGGACAAAAGTATCAATATTTCCATACCCAAAACAACCTGACCGCCCCCCCTCCCCGTGGAAATCCTACATCTGCCCCGACATAAGGTACCGCTGACATCATTTCTAATAACTGATATGGAGAAAAGGGACAGAGTTACCCCTAAACATCTCCTGAGCACAGAGCCCCGATACCAGCAGATTACATCGCTGGCTCTGCTACATGGACATGACAGAGACTCCGCTGTAGTAACTGAACATTCCACATACACAGCTCTGCTACATGGACATGACAGAGACTCAGCTGTAGTAACTGAACATCACACATACACAGCTCTGCTACATGGACATGACAAAGACTCCGCTGTAGTAACTGAACATCACACATACACAGCTATGCTACATGGACATGACAGAGACTCAGCTGTAGTAACTGCACATTACACATACACAGCTCTGCTACATGGACATGACAGAGACTCAGCTGTAGTAACTGAACATCACACATACACAGCTATGCTACATGGACATGACAAAGACTCAGCTGTAGTAACTGAACATTACACATACACAGCTCTGCTACATGGACATGACAGGGACTCCGCTGTAGTAACTGAACATTACACATACACAGCTCTGCTGCATGGACATGACAAAGACTCCGCTATAGTAACTGAACATTACACATACACAGCTCTGCTACATGGACATGACAGAGACTCAGCTGTAGTAACGGAACATTACACATACACAGCTCTGCTACATGGACATGACAGAGACTCCGCTGTAGTAACTGAACATTACACATACACAGCTCTGCTACATGGACATGACAAAGACTCCGCTGTAGTAACTGAACATTACACATACACAGCTCTGCTACATGGACATGACAAAGACTCAGCTGTAGTAACTGAACATTACACATACACAGCTCTGCTACATGGACATGACAGAGACTCTGCTGTAGTAACTGAACATTACACATACACAGCTCTGCTACATGGACATGACAGAGACTCCGCTGTAGTAACTGAACATTACACATACACAGCTCTACTACATGGACATGACAAAGACTCCGCTGTAGTAACTGAACATTACACATACACAGCTCTGCTACATGGACATGACAAAGACTCAGCTGTAGTAACTGAACATTACACATACACAGCTCTGCTACATGGACATGACAAAGACTCCGCTGTAGTAACTGAACATTACACATACACAGCTCTGCTACATGGACATGACAAAGACTCCGCTGTAGTAACTGAACATCACACATACACAGCTCTGCTACATGGAAATGACAAAGACTCCGCTGTAGTAACTGAACATCACACATACACAGCTCTGCTACATGGACATAACAAAGACTCAGCTGTAGTAACTGAACATCACACATACACAGCTCTGCTACATGGACATGACAGAGACTCCGCTGTAGTAACTGAACATTACACATACACAGCTCTGCTACATGGACATGACAGAGACTCTGCTGTAGTAACTGAACATTACACATACACAGCTCTGCTACATGGACATGACAGAGACTCCGCTGTAGTAACTGAACATTACACATACACAGCTCTGCTACATGGACATGACAAAGACTCCGCTGTAGTAACTGAACATTACACATACACAGCTCTGCTACATGGACATGACAAAGACTGAACATTACACATACACAGCTCTGCTACATGGACATGACAAAGACTCAGCTGTAGTAACTGAACATTACACATACACAGCTCTGCTACATGGACATGACAAAGACTCAGCTGTAGTAACTGAACATTACACATACACAGCTCTGCTACATGGACATGACAAAGACTCAGCTGTAGTAACTGAACATTACACATACACAGCTCTGCTACATGGACATGACAGAGACTGAACATTACACATACACAGCTCTGCTACATGGACATGACAGAGACTGAACATTACACATACACAGCTCTGCTACATGGACATGACAAAGACTGAACATTACACATACACAGCTTTGCTACATGGACATGACAAAGACTCAGCTGTAGTAACTGAACATTACACATACACAGCTCTGCTACATGGACATGACAGAGACTCCGCTGTAGTAACTGAACATCACACATACACAGCTCTGCTACATGGACATGACAGAGACTCTGCTGTAGTAACTGAACATTACACATACACAGCTCTGCTACATGGACATGACAAAGACTCAGCTGAAGTAACTGAACATTACACATACACAGCTCTGCTACATGGACATGACAAAGACTCAGCTGTAGTAACTGAACATTACACATACACAGCTCTGCTACATGGACATGACAGAGACTGAACATTACACATACACAGCTCTGCTACATGGACATGACAAAGACTCTGCTGTAGTAACTGAACATCACACATACACGGCTCTGCTACATGGACATGACAGAGACTGAACATTACACATACACAGCTCTGCTACATGGACATGACAGAGGCTCAGCTGTAGTAACTGAACATTACACATACACAGCTCTGCTACATGGACATGACAAAGACTTAGCTGTAGTAACTGAACATTACACATACACAGCTCTGCTACATGGACATGACAGAGACTGAACATTACACATACACAGCTCTGCTACATGGACATGACAGAGACTGAACATTACACATACACAGCTCTGCTACATGGACATGACAGAGACTGAACATTACACATACACAGCTCTGCTACATGGACATGACAAAGACTGAACATTACACATACACAGCTCTGCTACATGGACATGACAAAGACTCTGCTGTAGTAACTGAACATCACACATACACGGCTCTGCTACATGGACATGACAGAGACTGAACATTACACATACACAGCTCTGCTACATGGACATGACAGAGGCTCAGCTGTAGTAACTGAACATTACACATACACAGCTCTGCTACATGGACATGACAAAGACTTAGCTGTAGTAACTGAACATTACACATACACAGCTCTGCTACATGGACATGACAGAGACTGAACATTACACATACACAGCTCTGCTACATGGACATGACAGAGACTGAACATTACACATACACAGCTCTGCTACATGGACATGACAGAGACTGAACATTACACATACACAGCCCTGCTACATGGACATGACAAAGACTGAACATTACACATACACAGCTCTGCTACATGGACATGACAAAGACTCTGCTGTAGTAACTGAACATTACACATACACAGCTCTGCTACATGGACATGACAAAGACTTAGCTGTAGTAACTGAACATTACACATACACAGCTCTGCTACATGGACATGACAAAGACTTAGCTGTAGTAACTGAACATTACACATACACAGCTCTGCTACATGGACATGACAAAGACTCCGCTGTAGTAACTGAACATTACACATACACAGCTCTGCTACATGGACATGACAGAGACTCTGCTGTAGTAACTGAACATTACACATACACAGCTCTGCTACATGGACATGACAAAGACTCAGCTGTAGTAACTGAACATTACACATACACAGCTCTGCTACATGGACATGACAAAGACTCCGCTGTAGTAACTGAACATCACACATACACAGCTCTGCTACATGGACATGACAGAGACTCCGCTGTAGTAACTGAACATTACACATACACGGCTCTGCTACATGGACATGACAAAGACTCAGCTGTAGTAACTGAACATTACACATACACAGCTCTGCTACATGGACATGACAAAGACTCCGCTGTAGTAACTGAACATCACACATATACAGCTCTGCTACATGGACATGACAGAGACTCCTCTGTAGTAACTGAACATTACACATACACAGCTCTGCTACATGGACATGACAGAGACTCAGCTGTAGTAACTGAACATTACACATACACAGCTCTGCTACATGGACATGACAGAGACTCCGCTGTAGTAACTGAACATTACACATACACAGCTCTGCTACATGGACATGACAAAGACTCCGCTGTAGTAACTGAACATTACACATACACAGCTCTGCTACATGGACATGACAGAGACTCTGCTGTAGTAACTGAACATTACACATACACAGCTCTGCTACATGGACATGACAAAGACTCAGCTGAAGTAACTGAACATTACACATACACAGCTCTGCTACATGGACATGACAAAGACTCGGCTGTAGTAACTGAACATCACACATACACAGCTCTGCTGCACACACTGATAGAAGTCTTTAGAGGCATATTACACATAAACAGCTTGGTTGTATGCACATACAGATCAACTACACAGACATTACACGGATACAGCTCATCTACATACAGACTGGAATTCCACACAGCACAGCAGAGTTTGAAACACAGAGCAGATAACCCTGGTCATGTGATCTCCATGGCTCCGCCCACACCTGATCACATGGTCATGACATCATCACAGGTCCTGCACCTTCTCCTGCAGCACAGCCTGACTCCTCCCACACCTGATCACATGGTCATGAGATCTCACAGGTCCTGTACCTTGTCCTGCATGCCTGACTCCTCCCACACATGGTCATCACATCATCACAGATCCTGTACCTTCTCCTGTAGCACAACGTGGAGTCTGACTCCTCCCACATCTGATCACATGGCAATGACATCATCACAGGTCCTGTACTTTCTCCTGGAGCCTGACTCGTCCTGTAAATGTAGGAAGAAATAGAAGCACAGGACGCTCCACGGTGAAGGACACGCCCCGCCCAGGTAACTGGAACACTCACCAGCTCCACACATATAAGGGCTCTTTCACACTTGCGTTGTTCTGTTCTGGCATAGAGTTCCGTCGTCGGGGCTCTATGCCGGAAGAATCCTGATCAGGTTTATCCTAATGCTTCTGAATGGAGAGAAATCCGTTCAGGATGCATCAGGATGTCTTCAGTTCCGGACCGGAACGTTTTTTGGCCGGAGAATATACCGCAGCATGCTGCGCTTTTTGCTCCGGTCAAAAATCCCGAACACTTGCCGCAAGGCCGGATCCGGAATGAATGCCCATTGAAAGGCATTGATACGGATCCGGCCTTAAGCTAAACGTCGTTTCGGCGCATTGCATTGACGTTGAGCTTTTTCTGAATGGTTACCATGGCTGCCGGGACGCTAAAGTCCTGTTTGCCATGGTAGCGGGGGAGCAGCATACTTACCGTCCGTGCGGCTCCCGGGGCGCTCCAGAGTGACGTCAGGGCGCCCCACGTCATTCTGGAGCGCTCCAGGAGCCGCATGGACGGTAAGTATGCCGCTCCCCCGCTCCCCACTACTACTATGGCAACCAGGACTTTAATAGCGTCCTGGCAGCCATAGTAACACTGAACGCATTTTGAAGACTGATCCGTCTTCAAATGCTTTCAGTTCACTTGCGTTTTTCCGGATCCGGCGTGTAATTCCGGCAAGTGGAGTACACGACGGATCCGGACAACGCAAGTGTGAAAGAGCCCTTAGAATCCAGCAGCTCATGAACAGATTCCCAAGAGCCTTGAACCAGGAAGTAAGCACGCAGGCTTCTGGGGCAGGACACCAGCAGGAAGATATTAACCCCTTAGTGACCACCCATACACTGCTGCTTTTTTACGGCAGCCCAGTCTAAGCGCTGCACAAGTCCCCCATCAGACGAGAGCCGCGGCCTTGCTCTAACAGCCCGGACTGGCAGGAGTCCCGATCCGGGCTGTTTAACACTTCACATGCTGCAGGCAATGGCACCTGCCACATGGAAAGTGCTGACAGGGGGAGTCCGCTCCCATCGGCACCCCGTAAATGCGATTGCGGAGTGCTGATGTGTGTGAAGGCAGGCTGGGGTCTCGTGTAGGCCCAGACCAGCCTTGAGTTTAACTGGCTAGGGCAGCACTAAAGCCCGCCCATCAGTGCCGGTGACGTCACCGGGCTTCCTGGCAGCCCCATGGAGAGCCCGGTAAGTCACCGGGAGCCCAGAAAATGCCTTTGCCCTTTGCAATTTAGCGCAGGGCAAAGGAGAGCATCGAAGCATGAACTCAGGGGGGCTGCCTGGGTGAAAATGGAAGTATGTCCAGCTCTGAACCCAGACAACCCCTTTAAAAGCAATAAAAATACTGTCTGTTATAGTCCCCTTGTGGGGACTGTTAAATGGAAAAAAAACACTTATTAAAATATAGAATTCCATTAAAAAAAACTCATTTTTTCCATTTAAAATACACTATTTAAAGGGGTTGTCCGAGTTATGAAAAAAAAATATATAGCACTGAAAATCTGATATATAACTGAGCTAAGCAAGTTTTATGCAAAAAAAAAATATATATATATTTCCTCGTTTCCCTGGTTCTTTTCTGGCCCTTTGTTTACATGCAATAAAAACAATCTCTGCCCCTCCCCCTGCACTGCTAAGGGAGTGAATACAAGAGCTGCCCTGAGTGACATGTCTGCCTGCTGGGAGACTATGCTGCATGTTGTATGTGTAGGACTACAAGTCCCAGCTGTACAATGACACTGCTAAGGGAGTGGATACAAGAGCTGCCCGAGTGACATGTCTGCCTGCTGGGAGACTCTGCAGCATGTTGTATGTGTAGGACTACAAGTCTCAGCTGTATAATGACACTGCTAAGGGAGTAAATACAAGTGCTGCCCTGAGTGACATGTCTGCCTGCTGGGAGACTCTGCAGCATGTTGTCTTACGGAGATCTGCTACCTCCAATGAAAGACCCTGCATGCGTTCAGTCAAAAGTGAAACCGGATCCATGCTTGAGATGGTTTTGGCGGTTTATAATGTCACGGACGGTGTACAGGAAACTAGAAAACACAAAATGAATATTAGGGATCGACCGATATTGATTTTTTAGGGCTGATACCGATAATTTGTGAACTTTCAGGCCAATAGCCGATAATTTATACCGATATTCTGGGAATTTTCATTTTTGAAAAAAAATAAAAAATTCTCACAAATCTGCTGAAAATTAATGTTTATTGTTAAGGGTTCTAGTCCCTTAGGGACTAGAACCCTTGTCCTATTCACCCTGATAGAGATCTATCAGGGTGAATAGAAGCTCACACTGTCCCTGCTGCTCTGTGCTTTGTGCACATCAGCAGCATGGAGCTTACTATGGCAGCCAGGGCTTCAATAGCGTCCTGGCTGCCATGGTAACCGATCAGAGCCCCAGCATTACACTGCTGGGGCTCCGATCGGAGGAGCAGGGTAGATGGGAACCTGTGGGGGGGCGTACTGCGACTGGGGTGGGGGGGCCCTATGCGCCACCACTGCTTAATACTGGGGGGGAGGGGGGGCGCACTGCGCCACCAATGCTTAATACTGGGGGGGGGAGGGGGGGCGCACTGCGCCACCAATGCTTAATACTGGGGGGGGAGGGGGGCGCACTGCGCCACAAATGTCTAATACTGGGGGGCTGGGGGGGGGGGCGCACTGCGCCACCAATGAAGCTTAATCTCTAATTTATTCATATACAGGAGGCGGGAGCTGCAGGATCACATAGCCGGCTCCCGACCTCTATGAGCAGTAGCTGCGATCCGCGGCACCTGAGGAGTTAACTACCGCAGATCGCAGCTACAGCTCATAGAGGTTGGGAGCCGGCTATGTGATCCTGCAGCTCCCGCCTCCTGTATATGAATAAATGAGAGATTAAGCTTCATTGGTGGCGCAGTGGCCATAGCTCCTCCCCTCCTCTTGTCCCCTGTCCTTTCATTGGCGGCAGCAGCAGCACAGGGGGAGGAGACACTGCTCCTTCTCCCCTGTGCTGCTGCTGAGGGAACACAGAGAGCGCTGTCAGCAGCGTGATCTGTGTTCCCCATACGCTATCGGAATATCGTCAAAATAAATGCCGATACTGATAGCGTTCAAAATCCTGAATATGGGCCGATAATATCAGTAAATCCGATAATCGGTCGATCCCTAATGAATATACGACTGACTGGATCCAAAACTAAGGAACAAAAAGGGAGAGCCCTGCATCAGACCTGGCTCTCTCCCTGACTGCTCAGCCTATGCGAAAATCCCAATGGTAGATGATCGCATATCCTCGTACCTCGACTGTATAACACGTGAACACCCTATAATAGTGAGGGGACACGACCACCGGCTCCCAACTCTAGATACGGAGGGAGTCAGGGTCACCTGGGATCCAGCAAACAGAAAGACACAAATAAATGAACAAAACTTATCTTGTAGAAGACTCAGAAGTAGGAGCAGCATGCACACACTCCAGGAAGCTGTATAAACCGCAAAGTGATGCACTATGGGAAAAGGATTTAAAGGGATGCAATCAGTGCAACTACATGACAGCTGAGAGAGGCTAACGAGATGAGGAAATGAAAGCAAAACAAAGGAACCTCAAGGAGGAGGTTCTAGACATCTGTCAGAGCTTCTCAGATGTCTGGTGGTGACAGTTACATGGCGAGCTTTCGAGACATCACCAGTCTCTTCATCAGGCGTACTACAAGAACATATGAAGAAACAGCAATATATATATATATATACAATAAGAACAGAGGCATAGGGGGAATGAATGGACATTTAAAAAAACAAACAGAACAACATATTAAAGATCTTGAGAATGAGTCCTTAATTATATTACAGATAAGGGGTGTGAAAGTTTTATGGTCTCTAAATTGATGTTATCTCAGAGACCTGGTGCCCCGACTATGTCTATAGAAGACTCTTTAGATCTTGTAGTGTGTCATAAATCCCGGGGACAAATTCAGTCCAGTATTCAAAGTGTCAAGCAGTGTTATAAATTTGTATTCCCAAATTCTTCTAGCTTTTTAGGATTTGAAGTTACCTTTTAATATGAGAACTTTCATGTGTTCTACATTGTGTCCTGGGCTACAGAAATGCTTAGCCACAGGAAAGTGTAGCTTCTTCTCTTTAATTGTGTGGCAGTGGGACCTCATCCTTGCATTGAGTCTCTGTCCTGTTTCTCCAACGTAGAGGCCTCTAACAGGACATTTAGTGCAGAGAATCAGATAAACAACATTAGATGTAGAACATGTGAATGTCCCAGGGATCCTATATTCCTGCTGTGTGTTGGGGATCCAGATCTTATCTGTTGTCATTATATGGGAACAGGTTTTGTATCTTATATTACAGGGATGGGTTCCTTTTTCTGTGGTACCTGGCTTTGAACTTGATCTGATCAAAATGTTCCTTAGATTTGGAGGTTGTCGGTAAGCTAGTAAGGGGGGGGGTCTGGGAGGATTGTTTTTAGTCGTTCATCCTTACGTAGCACATGATGTAATTTTTTGGCAGTTTTCCTCAGTATCTCTTCGGGTTGTAGGTCACAACCAGAGGTATGCGCTGGTTCTGTTTCTTTTCATTGTATTGGAGAAGTTGACTTCTGGGGATCTTGGTGGCTCTTGTGATCTGATCTTCAATTGAAGCAGGATGGTAGCCCTGGGGTAAAAATGTCCTTTTCAGATATTGTAAATGCTCATCCCTGTCTAATGGGCTGGAGCAGATTCGGTTATATCTGACCGCTTGACTATAGATGATGGACTTTTTAATATGTTTGGGGTGGAAGCTGTCCCATTTGAGGTATGTAGGCCGATCAATAGGTTTCCGATACAGGGATGTCTGTATTGAGCTGTCTTGAAGTTTTATGGTAGTGTCCAGAAAGCTGACTTCTGTGTGGGAATAGTTGACGGTCAGGTTTATGGTGGGATGGAATTCGTTGAATTGTTCATGAAATCAGATTATTAGGATGTCATCAATGAAACGGAAGTAGGCCAAGGGTTTTTTGAGACAGGATACCAAAAAGTCATTTTCCAGTTTTGCCATGAACAGATTTGCATATTGTTGTGCCATTCTACTGCCCATGGCGGTCCCAGTACACTGTAATCATATCTCCTTGTCAAAAGAGAAATAGGTATGGGTGAGGATGAATTTGGTCAGTTGTAGTACAGACTCTGAGACGATCCCATTCGCCTCCACGTATACTCGGCAAGCAGTTAATCCATCATTGTGCGGGATATTCGAATACAAGGATTCCACATCCATGGTTGCCAAGATTGTGCCTTTAGGGAGGGGACCTATGGCTGACAGTTTGTTCAATAAGTCAGTGGTGTCCTGTAGATAACATTTTGTGTTCCTCACTAATGGTTTCAGGATGCCCTCTATCCAACCTGAGATTTTTTCTGTGAGGGTTCCCACATCTGAAATGATCAGCCTCCCTGGATTCCCTGCTTTGTGTATTTTGGGAAGCATGTAGAATACTCCAATCCTGGGATTCTCAGGTACCAAGTCTAAAAGTTGCGTGGATCCTGCAGGAAGACCTCCGATGAACTCCTCAATTGGACCTCTTTGCCACAAGAAAAAATACTTGTTTTCCCGTTTTCTTCTCACTAAATCCGTGGGACAGACCAGTGGCATTAGATGCTTTGTCTCAGAGTTGGGATCTGCATCTGGCCTATGCCTTCCATTATTTTCCTCTAATTGGGCCAATCCTGAAAAAGCTGAGGTCAGAACGAGTAACTCTGGTCCTAATAGCTCCATATTGGCCGAAACAAAGCTGGCTCCCAATTCTAAAGAACTTGGCATTGGAGGAACCCTTTTTTCTTCCTCCAGACGACGACCTATTGTCTCAGGGGCCTCTTTGGCATCCACAAGTGCACAGGTTGAAGCTGGCAGCTTGGGTTCTGAAGAGCAGATACTAAGAGTCAGGGGCCTGTCAGAAAGAGTTATAACAACCATGCTACAAATTCACAAGATGATTACTTCTGCCATCTACGGTAAGATTTGAAAGAAATTCCGTTCCTGGTTTGTTTCACTTCACAAAGAGCTCAGTTTCCCCTTCTATTCAGGACATTCTAGAATTTCTACAGTAAGGTTTTGACATGGGTCTCTGGCCCAGTACTATAAAAGTTCAGATTTCGGCTTTGAGTTGATTTCTGGACTTCCCTCTAGCAGAGCACAATTGGATAAAAACATTTTCTCGTGCCATCTCCAGAATCCGGCCTCTGGTAAGAAAGTCAATCCCTCCTTGGGACTTGTCACTAGTATTGGAGCACCTATGTAATCCTCCTTTTGAAGCTTTAGGAAACTGTGAAATAAAAGTGCTCTCTTTCAAAAGAGTATTTCTAGTGACCATAACATCGGTAAGGAGAGTAGGAGAGATACAGACTTTTTCTTCAAGAGAACCATATATGAGGATTCTGGATGACAGAGTAATCTTAAAATTAGACCCAGCCTTTATGAGAAAAGTCGTTTTTGTACAGATCTGAAGAATGTGAAATAACAACACTTTCATACTCTAGATGTTCGTCGTTTATGTAATACAATATTTAGAAGTCACTCGCCCCTTCAGGAAAGAATAAGCTTTATTTGTACAATTCACAGGGAAGAATAAGGGAAAACAAGCTTCAAAATCCACTATTGCAAGATGGATTAAATCAACAATCCAGCAAGCTTATACTTCCCAGAATAAAGACCGTCTATTCAAAGTCACAGCCCATTCTACTCAAGCAGTAGCTGCTTGTTGGGCGGAAAGAGCTAATGCCTCACTGGAACAAATCTGCAGGGCAGCTATCTGGTCTAGTTTTCAAACCTTCTACAGACTAGACCATCTGCTAATAGAGACCTAGCCATTGGACGTAAAGTCCTACAGGCTGTGGTCCCTCCCTAGTTTATGTGGTATTGTTCCATGTTTGCTGTCATGGAGGACGTTGTGGAAAGTAGAATTTAGACTTACCGGTAAATAGTTTTCCAGGAGTCCGACATGACAGCACCCTACTTATCCTTCCCTAAATATATATGGTTTATTACTTGGGAATTTGTGTAGATATATGTATATATGTTGCTTGACAGGTGTGATGATTTAAAAACACTGGTGTTGGAGGGGAGCGAGGGGCTTTTAACCTCTCTGTTCTTCCTGTCCCTTTAGAGGTTTATAAGGAAATTCCTCCATGTGTGCTGTCATGTCAGACTCTTGGTAAACTATTTACCGGTAAGTCTAAATTCTACTTTATGTATCGCCAACATATTCCACAGCGTTTTACAATTACCCGGATAACACAGGACTTGTATAATCCTTTACTGCTCCTGCACTGAGCGTCCCATGGTCTCCTTCACTCTGTTTACATCACTGCAGCGACAGTATTAGTTGGAGCTCCGATAGCGGTATGTATATCACCTGACCATTAAGGCCTAGGATGGTCTATTGCGGTCACGTGCTGTTCATACTGGCATCACTAATGACGTCTTCTATTGGCTGTAGGGTCATGTAAAGGTGTGACATACCATGAAACTGCCTTGACCTCACACATGTTTCGATCACTATAAAAAGAGAGAACACAACATCTACACTTCTCCGATGTCTCCTCTTGTCATCTCCAGTAATGGTATTGTACATTGTATTTTCAGTTTACATCTTCTCATCTTCTCTTCATTCAGGTTCCTACAATATAGGATCCGCTCAGTGGATATCTTCTATATAAGATCCTTCTCCTGATTGACCCGGCAAGGAATGGACAGGGACAAGATAGCGGAGAGGATAATAAATCTCACCCTAGAGATCCTCTTCCGTATTACTGGAGAGGTAAGAGGTTCTGACAATGTTACATTACATCATCTTAACTATGTTACTAACAGATGGACATGACTGGAGAGGTGAGGGACTCTGGAGATGTATGGAGTGATATTTATTACTGTGTCTCTCCATAACCAGGACTACACAGTAGTGAAGACCTCTAGTGAGCGCTGTCAGGCCCCTGTGTCTGAAGGATGGGGAAGAACCCTGAGCCCAATCATGGAGCCTCCACCTCACCCCCTGATACATGAGAAAATCAATAGAGAGAAGATCCTAGAACTTACCAACAAGATGATTGAGCTGCTGACTGGAGAGGTGACACTGCTGGGACATTATACAGGAACACTATGAGTGGATCTGGGTGATGACTGTATCATTGTGTTGTCAGGTTCCTATAAGGTGTCAAGATGTCACCGTCTATTTCTCCATGGAGGAGTGGGAATATTTAGAAGAACACAAAGATCTGTACAAGGACGTCATGATGGAGGATCACCGGCCGCTTACATCACCAGGTAATAGACATGACTAAATACACACGTCCTCTCATTATCTGTATGTAACGAATGAATTCAGTCACTGGATGTTTTTCCTACAGTTAAGGAAGAGATAAGAACACCGGAGAGATGTCCCAGTCCTCTTCTTCCACAGGATGGTTCAGAAGAACATTACAATGTCCCACAGGATGATCAGGTAGATGGAGAGAAGGTCTCATGAAATGTCCCCTATGATCTGTAGAAGGCTGTGAAGATCTTGTGTTCAGTCTTGTTTTATCCACCAGTATTATATGATTTATCCTTGTATAATGAGAAAGGTGGAGATGGCAGGATTACCGCTGACCATAGACGTCACATGTTGTCTGCAGCTTCTCACAATTTTCTGCCTGTACCAACTTTTAAGATGGCCTACTCTGTCAACTGCTGCAGATCTTTTGTGGTTGCACAAGAGTTTGCCCTGGGGCCCTTAGAACTCTAGTTAATCCACTTAGTCCTTACATTATAATTAGTGGTAGCAGAGTATTCTAGTGGTGATAGATAATCAGTTCTCACCTCCCCTGTGTTCTCCCCTGTCTTTACACTATTTTTCCTTTTATATAAATCTTTATTATTTTTTAACATACAAAAAACATTTTTACAATCTTTTAGTTTATTAACATTTAATAATACATACATACACCACCCTTATTCGTTGGCCGCTTCTCTCAGGAAAAAACAAACAAACTCTCAATCATCTTCTCTCTCGCCTCCACCCCCCGGCCCCAACTCATGATAGTTCCCTTCGTCTCAGAGCTAATCACTATACCAACCATTTCTGCCATATTCTAGAAAATCAATATTTTTTCTTGTTGTTTACCAGATGAGCTTTCTCACAGACCAATGAAATTCTAACCAGCTTCTCCCATTCCTTGATCGTGGGTACAGCACTACCTCCCCAGTGTCGGATAATTGCACGTCCTAGCTTGAAAAAGTAATTTGGAAGCTATTTCTCGGTCTTGCTAGATATCCATTTTTCCCATTACTCCCAGTATACATATCTCAAATTGGCTAGGGACTTTAATCCGATGATATTGCTCTATTCTATCCCTAACCTTTCTCCAGAATTCTTGGGTCTTTAGACATGTCCTAAATAAGGAGAGAAAAGAAGAAATGAATCGCACATCCACTGCTAATGCTATGATCTCATCCCTGCGTTCCTGCAGGAGACAGCACTGAATAGCGCATGTGTACCACCTCCAAGCTACATGCTAAATGAGGCATTTGTGTACATTTTGATCAAAAGGCAATAAGCCAACTCACCATGCCAAGGTTGCCTCTATGAGTGGGTCCTAACCTAAAATTGGCGCAGTGCTACACGGCGACCACCAGCGCTGTAGCGCCTTCCCGGCCGGCGGCGGGACCCAGTGGCCAAACAGCACCCCTGCTGCTTGACCATGCCATACCTAGCTCTGGGCCCCACCAACCAGCCAGAAAAACAGCACAGTGGCCCCCATGCAGCTCCGCACCATGTGAACAGTTGTCAAAGCTCATCTGCTCTGAAGTTTACAGGAACTCCAACTGAGAGCATGATGGGCTAATTTAACCCCTACTACTGAATACTAGGCTAATTAAAATCACCTGGCTAGTGGAAGGAGTGCTGATCCAGGGACAGAATTCGATGTATTAAATAAGGAGAGAAAAGAAGAATTGAATCGCACATCCACTGCTTTAGACATGTCCAAAGTATGTGAACATCGTCCACCCCTATCTCCCCACACTTTAAACATCTAAAGACTTTGGTTTTATAACACTTCATTAAAAACTTGGGGGAATGGTAGAGGCGATATAGTATATTAAATTGGATAATTGTATGGGAAAAGTTCTTTGAGATCCTATTTTTCCCCCTGTATAGCCAAATCCCAGAACTCTTCTCGCTGGGGGTTTATAGCATCTTGCCATTTATGCATTAAGCTATTTACTGCTATCTTCTTAGTCTTTTGTTGTAACAGACATTGGTATATTTTAGAAAATAGTTTCCCCCCTGTCGTTAAGCCAGAAATATCAACTAGCGGCTGCGGAAGGGCAGACATCAATGTACCCCGCCACAGCAGCTTTCTCAATACTTGTTTTATTTGTAAATGAAATAACCACAGTTCTATATTACTCGGACCATACACCTTTTTAAGATCTTCGTATAAAATTATATCCCCGTGTCTCCATATCTGGCCCAGTTTATAGACTCCATGCTTCCACCAAATCTCTTGTTCAATTGCCTTTAGTTCTATTAGGTGGGTATTATCCCACAGTATGGTGTCAGCATGGAGTCCAGCCTGGGTCTAAAAAGCTCTTGCTTCCTTCCAAACCTTTTCCATCAGCTCAAACAGCGGTATCTTTCTACTTCCCTGTTGTACCAAAACACCCGCTTCTATGAGCTGAAAGATAGTACAGTTCTCCAGCCTTGCATTAATCCCTACTATCATGGACTTATATCTTTGCGTGTTACTCCACGTTATCATGTTTTTTATTTGGCCGGAAATAAAATAAAGTTCCAAGTCTGGGACTGATAGTCCTCCCTCCCTCTCATGGAGACACAATATTTGTGCTTTTATCCTTTGTTTTTTTTCCCTCGCCATATCAAGTCCATTAAAAGACTGGATATTATTTTAAATATTTTTTTTAGGGATTATTGCCGGTGCATTCCACAGAATATAGTTCAGGGAAGGTGGTAGGCACATTTTCACTAAGGAGATCCGACCTGCCATCGTCATATAATCTTTTCCAAACATCAATTTTCTTCCTAATTTCTTGTATTTTGGGAATCGCATTAAGCTGGACATATTCCTTAGGATTTGGGGTTATTTGAATGCCCAGGTATTTAACGGGTTCATTGCTCTTCTTAATTTCCCATGCTCCTGGTATAAAATTGTTCAGAGGATCAATCGGGACACAGGCCGATTTAGACCAGTTTATCTTGAGACTGGCGTGTTTGCCGTACTGATCAAATACCTGAAAAATCTTCGTGAGTGATCTATGTGAACCTACAAACAGCATAATATCATCCGCATACAGAGCAATTTTTTCCTCGTGCGCACCAAACCTGAACCCCCGATTTCTTCATCTTGCCTGATCATATCAGCCAACGGCTCCATAGCTATAGCAAAAAGCAAGGGGAGAAGGGGACACCCCTGTCTAACCCCTCTACCAATATCAATGTTATCAGAATATTCCCCATTTAATATAACTTTTGCTTAAATTTCTGTATATAACAGCCTTACCCACAATATCAAATTATCACCAAAACCCATTTTCTTCAATGTTAGAATCAGAAAGGGCCATTCTACAGTATCAAATGCCTTTGAGGCATCTATGGTAACAATTAGTCCTTCGCTGCAATTCGTGGGTTCAAGCTGGGTGTTCACAAAGTAACCCATAATATTATCGGTTGTAGTTTTGCCTGACATAAATCCCGTCTGATCCTCATGAACAAGTCCCGAGACCACACTTCTAAGTCTAGCTGCCAAAATCCTGGCCAGAATTTTATCGGTATTAATTAGTGAAATTGACAATATGAGTCCAGAAGGGCTGGGTCTTTCCCCGGTTTTAGAATCAGTGTAATTAGGGCTTCTCTCAGTCTGGCAGCTTCCCTGCCTTCCTCGAGTCCTCCCACATTGTCAGTAATTGGGGGGGAAGTTAATATTTCTTTATATTGAACATAAACTTCAAACGGGATGCCGTCTATTCCTGGGGCCTTATTTTTTGTGATGCTAGACAGTATTTTATCCACTTCCAGGGCATTTAGGAGGGCCTCCAATTTTTACTTTGCTCTTTTGTTAGCGTGGAGATAATAGTATCCTCCAGGAAATGTTGTATTTGTGTCAAGTTCTTATTTACCTTAATACTATACATATCTTGAAAATATTCTTTAAGCAGTTCTATTTTAGCCGCTTGTTCAGTAGTTTTGTGACCCTGATTTATCTGCTAAACAATGAATATAGTTTTTTATTTTAATCTGGGTCCCCACCAAGGCCACTAACTTTTTACTCCGTATATGTGCAGAAATATAATTATCCCTCACATAATTTTCTTTCTGTTGTTGTGCCAGTAAGAGCCGCTCATCTTCCAATTTGGATACTGCCTTTATCCGTTCTTTATAGTTTTTATCTGTAGGGTTTCCAATATACTTATTTTCATATCTTCCCGCCTCTTGTTCCAGGTCCGATATTTTTTTCCTTACCCCTTTTTTATATACTGCTGTGTATTTTGTGAAAATCCCTCTAATATATGCCTTTGCGGCCTCCCATACTATATTGGTTTCTGCTGAACCTTCATTCCAATCAAAAAACTCTGTTATCTCTTTCAAAATCTTATCGTGTATGCCCATTATATTTATCCACCCAAACTTTATGTGCATCCCTCTGCTTTTTTTATTTGTTTTAATATTTATAATAAAATAAATGTGGATGGGCACTCTATATGAAGGTAAATAGGACGTAATTTATTAATATAATTTCATAAAATACAAACAATATATGAACCAATATAAAATAAATATACACTCTGTATAAAACTATGTAAAAATTTGGAAACAGATCAAATTATCATGCTGCTTCCTGAAAATAGGGCTGATAACTAATATAAATCTCACTTTTAGCAGGACCGGTTTGTCCTGAAAATGAGATTTTATATTAGGTGGATTTAGACATTCAGTCTCCGTTGCATGTAATAATGTCTGTCCAAATGTACATAAACAAGTTAAGATAACATATATAATTAATACAAATATATGGTCCTATTGAATAAAGCCACTTGGATTTCTTATTTGGAGTCCTTGGTATGTTTTAAATGCTATATGTAGCAAAGTCCTGCTCAGATTGAGACTCTTTGTGAATAATGAGCAGTCTCCTTTTATATCCACATGGAGTTCGCTACAAATGTGACCAGTCTTTCTAGTGTTGATCTTTAAAATAACGGCATCCAATTCAAATCGCTATGGTGAAAATCCTTGATGATACAATGGATCTTTCTTTCTCAGTTGGTGATATTTATTGCGTCAAGAAAAGTTTTTCTACCCACTATGTGGGCTTACCTTTGCCTATGGTTTGCGGGAACTTGCGACTCAGTTCGTCCTCCACATAGTACGCCGGCGTCCCGGCTGCAGAGTTGATCGCGTCCCACGTGTCTCTGCTGCTGATTAGCAGAAGCTGGTTTAGTAGCTACCGTGGGGGAACAGAGGTGAGCGGATCTCTAAAAACCACTTTTTCACATTTTAATATTTATAATAATTGGGTTATGATCTGAAATCCTTACATGAACCAGCACTTCCCTTTACTTTTTTTTTTTTGCCTCCTCCTCCCTCCTCCTCCCTCCTTGACATTGCAAATAAAGACATACCTACGATCTTCCCCTGCTTCCTTCTTCTGCCCAGCGATAACCCAGCTTTTAGCATCGGTTTCTGGGCAGAGTAGTTTCTGTTGACCACTACGATTGTCCAATCGTGGTGGTCAAATGTTTACATGACCCAGCGCTCCTGTCCTTATTTCAGCCCCCTTCTCCTTCTTCCTCCTTCACTTCACAGCGATCCAGTGAAGGAGGACTGAAGAAGACACACTGTGACACTTCTCTATATATCTTTATACATAGTATATAGATATATACAGTCATGGCCAAATGTTTTGAGAATTACATAAATATTGGAAATTGGAAAAGTTGATGCTTAAGTTTTTATAATAGCAATTTGCATATACTCCAGAATGTTATGAAGAGTGATCAGATGAATTGCATAGTCCTTCTTTGCCATGAAAATTAACTTAATCCCAAAAAAAACTTGGACCTGCTGAGATCATTTCAGTAATCGTCTTGTTAACTCAGGTGAGAATGTTGACGAGCACAAGGCTGGAGATCATTATGTCAGGCTGATTGGGTTAAAATGGCAGACTTGACATGTTAAAAAGAGGGTGATGCTTGAAATCATTGTTCTTCCATTATTAACCATGGTGACCTGCAAAGAAACGCGTGCAGCCATCATTGCGTTGCATAAAAATGGCTTCACAGGCAAGGATATTGTGGCTACTAAGAGTGCACCTCAATCTACAATTTATAGGATCATCAAGAACTTCAAGGAAAGAGGTTGAATTCTTGTTAAGAACGCTTCAGGACGTCCAAGAAAGTCCAGCAAGCGCCAGGATCGTCTCCTAAAGAGGATTCAGCTGCGGGATCGGAGTGCCACCGGTGCAGAGCTTGCTCAGGAATGGCAGCAGGCAGGTGTGAGTGCATCTGTACGCACAGTGAGCGAAGACTTTTGGAAGATGGCTTGGTGTCAAGAAGGGCAGCAAAGAAGCCACTTCTCTCCAAAAAAAACATCAGGGACAGATTGATCTTCTGCAGAAAATATGGTGAATGGACTGCTGAGGACTGGGGCAAAGTCATATTCTCTGATGAAGCCTCTTTCCGATTGTTTGGGGCATCAGGAAAAAGGCTTGTCTGGAGAAGAAAAGGTGAGCCCTACCATCAGTCCTGTGTCATGCCAACAGTAAAGCATCCTGAGACCATTCATGTGTGCAATTGCTTCTCCTCCAAGGGATTGGGCTCACTCACAATTTTGCCCAAAAACACAGCCATGAATAAAGAATGGTACCAAAACACCCTCCAACAGCAACTTCTTCCAACAATCCAACAACAGTTTGGTGACGAACTATGCATTTTCCAGAACAATGGAGCACCGTGCCATAAGGCAAAAGTGATAACTAAGTGGCTCGGGGACCAAAACGTTGACATTTTGGGTCCATGGCCTGGAAACTCCCCAGATCTTAATCCCATTAAGAACTTGTGGTCAATCCTCAAGAGGCGGGTGGACAAACAAAAACCCACTAATTCTGACAAACTCCAAGAAGTGATTATGAAAGAATGGGTTGCTATCAGGAATTGGCCCAGAAGTTGATTGAGAGCATGCCCAGTCAAATTGCAGAGGTCCAGAAAAAGAAGGGCCCACACTGCAAATACTGACTCTTTGCATAAATGTCATGTACTTGTCGATAAAAGCCTTTGAAACGTATGAAGTGCGTGTAATTATATTTCACTACATCACAGAAACAACTGAAACAAAGATCTAAAAGCAGTTTAGCAGCAAACTTAGTGAAAACTAATATTTGTGTCATTCTCAAAACTTTTGGCTATGACTGTAGATATATTATCTATCATTTGCCCCGACCAGGTTAGTCAGGTAGGAAAAAAACTAAATATGAAAAGATATTTCTATTAGGGTGTGTGTATATATATATATTTATAGTAAATTGAAAAAAGTGGTGTACTTTTAGTGATGTTTCAGTTCTTTTACTGGAAGATAATCTGCTTAGCCCCAATAAGATGACTGAAACATCGCTACTTGGGTGAATAACGGACGCCACTTTTTTTTTAACTTTATCTTGATGTGACGCAGCTTTTTTTCATATATATACATATATATATATGTATATGTGTAATATATATATATATATATATATATATAGTATGTGTATGTATATGTGTGTGTGTATATATATATATATATATACACAAACCGGATTCCCAAAAAGTTGGGACACTATACAAATCGTGAATAGAAACTAAATGCAATGATGTGGAGATGGAAAATGTCAATATTTTATTTGTAATAGAACGTAGATGACAGATCAAACATTTAATCCGAGTAAATGTATCATTTTAAAGGAAAAATACGTTGATTCAAATTTTCACGGTGTCAACAAATCCCCAAAAAGTTCGGACAAGTAGCAATAAGAGGCTGGAAAAAGTAAATTTGAGCATAACTAAGAGCTGGAAGACCAATTAACACTAATTAGGTCAATTGGCAACATGATTGGGTATAAAAATAGCTTCTCAGAGTGGCAGTGTCTCTCAGAAGCCAAAATGGGTAGAGGATCACCAATTCCCACAATGTTGCACAGAAAGATAGTGGAGCAATATCAGAAAGGTTTTACCCAGCGAAAAATTGCAAAGACTTTGCATCTATCATCATCAACTGTGCATAACATCATCCGAAGATTCAGAGAATCTGGAACAATCTCTGTGCGTAAGGGTCAAGGCCGTAAAACCATACTGGATGCCCGTGATCTCCGGGCCCTTAAACAACACTGCACCACAAACAGGAATGCTACTGTAAAGGAAATCACAGAATGGGCTCAGGAATACTTCCAGAAACCATTGTCAGTGAACACAATCCACCGTGCCATCCGCCGTTGCATGCTGAAACTCTACAGTGCAAAGAAGAAGCCACTTCTAAGCAAGATCCACAAGCTCAGGCGTTTTCACTGGGCCAGGGATCATTTAAAATGGAGTGTGGCAAAATGGAAGACTGTTCTGTGGTCAGACGAGTCACGATTCGAAGTTCTTTTTGGAAATCTGGGACGCCATGTCATCCGGACCAAAGAGGACAAGGACAACCCAAGTTGTTATCAACGCTCAGTTCAGAAGCCTGCATCTCTGATGGTATAGGGTTGCATGAGTGTGTGTGGCATGGGCAGCTTGCATGTCTGGAAGGGCACAATCAATGCAGAAAAATATATTCAGGTTCTAGAACAACATATGCTCCCATCCAGACGTCATCTCTTTCAGGGAAGACCCTGCATTTTTCAACAAGATAATGCCAGACCACATTCTGCATCAATCACAACATCATGGCTGCGTAGGAGAAGGATCCGGGTACTGAAATGGCCAGTCTGCAGTCCAGATCTTTCACCTATAGAGAACACTTGGTGCATCATAAAGAGGAAGGTGCAACAAAGAAGGCCCAAGACGATTGAACAGTTAGAGGCCTGTATTAGACAAGAATGGGAGAGCATTCCTATTTCTAAACTTGAGAAACTGGTCTCCTCGGTCCCCAGACGTCTGTTGAGTGTTGTAAGAAGAAGGGGAGATGCCACACAGCGCTGAAAATGGCCTTGTCCCAACTTTTTGGGGATTTGTTGACACCATGAAATTCTGATTCAACATATTTTTCCCTTAAAATGGTACATTTTCTCAGTTTAAACTTTTTTGTTCCGTGATTTATGTTCTATTCTGAATAAAATATTAGAAGTTGGCACCTCCACATCATTGCATTCAGTTTTTATTCACGATTTGAATAGTGTCCCAACTTTTTGGGAATCCGGTTTGTATATACATATTTATACATATATCAAAAGGAAAATTCAAGGCAGCACAAAATTGTAACCAAAGTAAGGATTGCCCACAATAAGACGCAACCCACCGTCTTGAAATACAAAGAAGAAAAGACTGCAGCACTTCCAATGGGTAAAAAAAAATTTAAGGTCCTTTATTCACCCATGCGACCTTTCAGTCCGCTTTCTGGGACTTGAGAACGGTCCCAGAAAGCGGACTGAAATGTCTCATGGGTGAATAAAGGACCTCACATTTTTTTCACCCATTGGAAGTGCTGCAGTCTTTTCTTCTTTGTATTTCAAGACGGTGGGTTGCGTCTTATTGCGGGCAATCCATACTTTGGTTACAATCTTGTGCTGCCTTGAATTTTCCTTTTGATATACACTCGCCTAAAGAATTACTACGAACACCTGTTCTATTTCTCATTAATGCGATTATCTAGTCAACCAATCATATGGCAGTTGTTTCAATGCATGTAGGGTTGTGGTCCTGGTCAAGACAATCTCCTGAACTCCAAACTGAATGTCAGAATGGGAAAGAAAGGTGGGCTACAACAGCAGAAGACCCCACCGGGTACCACTCATCTCTACTACAAATAGGAAAAAGAGGCTACGATTTGCACGGGCTCACCAAAATTGGACTGTTAAAGACTGGAAAAAGTTGCCTGGTCTGATGAGTCTCGATTTCTGTTGAGACATTCAAATTGTAGAGTCCGAATTTGGCATAAACACATGTATCCATCATGCCTTGTTACCACTGTGCAGGCTGGTGGTGGTGGTGTAATGGTGTGGGGGATGTTTTCTGGGCACACTTTAGGCCCCTTAGTGCCAATTGGCCATTGTTTAAATGCCACGGGCTACCTGAGCATTGTTTCTGACCATGTCCATCCCTTCATGACCACCATGTACCCATCCTCTGATGGCTATTTATAGCAGGATAATGCACCATGTCACAAAGCTCGAATCATTTCAAATTGGTTTCTTGAACATGACAATGAGTTCACTGTACTAAAATCGCCCCCACAGTCACCAGATCTTAACCCAATAGAGCATCTTTGGGATGTGGTGGAACAGGAGCTTCGTGCCCCGGATGTGCATCCCTCAAATCTCCATCAACTGCAAGATGCTATCCTATCAATATGGGCCAACATTTCTAAAGAATGCTATCGGCACCTTGTTGAATCAATGCCACGTAGAATGAAGGCAGTTCTGAAGGCAAAAGGGGGTCAAGCACCGTATTAGTATGGTGTTCCTAATAATTCTTTAGGTGAGTGTATATACAGTATATAAAAAAAAAAGCTGTGTCACATCTAGGTAAATTGAAAAAAGTGGCGTCCTTTAGTGATGTTTCAGTTCTCTTACTGGAATATAATCTGCTTAGTACCAGTAAGAGAACTGAAATATCGCTACTTGGGTGAATAAAGGACGCCACTTTTTTCACTTTATCTGGATGTGACACTGATTTTTCTTTTTTTCTTTCTTTTTTTATACAGCAGATAATTGGCAAGGCACACAATTTATTCCTACACTGAGAGTGCTGCCCTAATTTTATGGAGGGGTCTGAAATCATGGAGGGGTCTGAAATTCACATTGTAGGTGCATTCCCAGTCTGAGAGACAGAATAAAATAAAATAAAAATCAGGAAATCACATTGTATGATTTTTAAATAATGTATTTGTCTTGCTCTGCTGAACATAAGTATTTAAACACCTGAGAAAATAAGTCTTAATATTTGTTACAGAAGCCTTTTGTTTGCAATTACAGAGGTCAAACGTTTCCTGTAGTTCTTGACCAGGTTTGCACACACTGCAACAGGGATTTAGGTCCCACTCCTCCACACAGATCTCCTCTAGATTTGTCAGGTTTCGGGGCTGTCACTGAGCAACACAGAGTTTCAGCTCCCTCCAAAGATGTTCTATTGGATTTAGGTCTGTAGACTGGCTAGGCCACTCCAGAACCTTGATATGCTTCTTACGGAGCCACTCCTTGGTTATCCTGGCTGTGTGCTTCGGGTCGTTGTCATGTTAGAAGACCCAGCCACGACCCATATTCAATGCTCTGACTGAGGGAAGGAGGTTGTTGCTCAAAATCTCACAATAAATGGCCCCATTCATCCTCTCCTTAATACAATGCAGTCGTCCTGTCCCCTTTGCAGAAAAGCACCCCCAAAGCATGATGTCGCCACCCCCATGCTTCACAGTAGGGATGGTGTTCTTGTAATGCAACTCATCCTTCTTTTTCCTCCAAACATGACGAGTGAAGTTTAGACCAAAAGGTTTTCCCTTGGTCTCATCTGACCACATGACTTTCTCCTATGCCTCCTCTGTATCATCCGGGTGGTCAATGGCAAACTTCAGACGGGCCAGGAAATCCGATGAGTTGAGCAGGGGAACCTTCCGTGCAATGCATGATTTGAAACCAGGACGGCGTAGTGTTCTACTGACAGTGACCTTTGAAACTGTGGTCCCAGCTCTCTTCAGGTCATTGACCAGCTCCTCCCTTGTAGTTCTGGACTGATTCCTCACCTTTCTGATCATCAGGGATACCCCACGAGGTGAGATCTTGCATGGAGCCCCAGTCCAAGGGAGCCTGACAGTCATCTTTAGCCTCTTTCATTTTCTAACTATTGCACCAACAGTTGATCTATTTTCACCAAGCTGCTTGGCAATTGCCCCGTAGCCCTTTCCAGCCTTGTGGAGGTCCACAATTTTGTCTCTGGTGTCTTTTGACAGCTCTTTGGTCTTGCCCGTGGTAGTACTTGGCGTCTGACTGACTCTGGGGTGGACAGGGTGCTACTAAGTTAGATTAATAAGTGGAGTACAGGTGGACTTTTAAAGGCACAGTAACAGGTCTTTGAGAGTCAGAATTCTTGCTGTTTCTCAGGTGTTCAAATACTTATGTGCAGCAGTGCAAGACAAATACGTTTTTTAAAAATCTTACAATGTGATTTCCTGAATTTTTTATTTTTTTATTCTGTCTGAGTGGGAGTGCACCTACAATGTGAATTTCAGACCCTCCATGATTTCCAAGTGGGAGAATTTGCAAAATCGCAGGGTGTTCAAATACTTGTTTCCCACTGTATACAGGAGACCTGCAGATATTTGGGTCAGAAAACTCCTGCTGTCCGGTCATTTTTGGTCATCTTTTTAGGTCATATAAAACCTTCTACACGACTTCTCCAACAGTCTGATGACTTTTACAATATTTGTTTCACAGCTTGTGTATCCGGGTGAAGATCTGAACAATATTTATCCTACAGAGACATATGTGAGGGGTGGTGAGCAGAGTACAGAGGACATTCCTACAGATAACCGCCCAGGTGAGTAGTGACCACTAAGTAAAGCAGAGAAGACTCACAGATTCTACTCCTTCACTGGATGATACAATTTTATGTTGCATTTTTAGGTTCTCTCTTCTGTCAGTTTTTTCAGCGTTATATTCACAGATTCAGCTAAAATTCTGATTAAATATGGATGGAAATGTGACCGCGTTATAGGTGATATACAGTATGTATATCATACATATAGTCCATCCTCAGGAGAGGTCATTAATATCAGATTGGAGGTGGATTCAACTCCCGGTAGCCTTGTCGGTCAGATGTATGGAGAGGACACAGTGCTCTTAGGCCTCTTCCTGGCCATGCAATGTGACATTCATCGGTCATATGGCCTAGGCACAGATTAGTCCCATTCGAGTGAATGGGTCTGAGCTGCAATGCCAAGCACAGCTACTATTAAACAGACGGCGCTGTGCTTGGTAAGCTGTGAGGAGGCTTTGTATTAACTGGAGCTTCGGTGAGCACTGAGGCTTCCTCAGACAGCTGATTGGTGGGGGTGCAGGGACCAGACCCACGCTGATATTGATGACCTGTGCTGAGGAAAATCTTGGAGAACCCCTTTAATCATCTGCAAATGATAAAAAACTGAAACAAAATATGCAAAATATCTTGCTTTATTCAGTATTGAGTATGAGAGCCATGTGCATAAATACATTCACTTACACGCCTTGGCATCCTACCAATGAGGTTACTAATTGTCTGAGGAATGTTCTGCCATGCTGAATGCATTTGGGCAAGCAAATCATCAAGATCTGCTGCTGGTACCTACAGTATCTCACAAAAGTCAGTCCACCCCTCACACTTTTGTAAATATTTTATTCTATCTTTTCATGGGACAACCCTGAACATCTGAGACTTTGATACAATGTAAAGGAGTCAGTGTACGGCTTGTAGAACTGTTTAAATTTGGTGTGCCCTCAAAATAACTCAACACACAGCCACTAATGTCTAAACTGCAGGCAACAAACGAGAGTACAAAAGTGAGAATGGCCAAATTGTGCCCAAAGTGTCATTATTTAGTGTGGCCACCATTATTTTCCAACACTGCCTTAACTCTCTTGGGCATGGAGTTCACTAGAGCTTCACAGGTTGCCACTTGAATCCTCTTCCACTCCTCCATGATGACATACGTCTATTTTGAAAAGACAACCTCTGGATATGGAGCTGAGCATGTGCACTCAACTTCTTTGGTCGACCATGATGAGGCCTATTCTGAGTGGAACCTGTCTTCTTAAACCAGTGTATGGTCTTGGCCACCATGCTGCAGCTTGCAATTGCTGATTATCTGATACCCTACAACAGGTGCTTATCCACGTCCTTCTCAATGGACATCCTCCTGTCCCCAACAAAAACAGAGCACATTGTTGCTTCCACTTCTACTCCCTCCTTTTATATGTGCAAACCTAAGCATTGCCATGTTGTCTTAAAGAGGATCTTTCATGTGTTTTTTTATTTTTTTTATTTTAGATAAATACCTTCCCTTGTGGGGTACCCCTCACTGAGGCTGCCACCCTGCCTGTTTTCTTTATTTATTTATTTTCAAATGTCGCTTCTACGCCCTGCTGTGGCCCCTGTAGTTTTTCCCTCAGTATGTTAATACTCTGTATCGGTACAGGGAGGAGGAGACACCAGGGTTTCTCAATAGGCCTCTCCTTCTTCCTGGCCATGCCAAGATCCAATCACAGCAGAGAGCATCACAGCCAGGTAGAAGGAGACGCCCATTGAGAAACCCTGGCATCTCCTCCTCCCTGTACCGATGCTGAGTATTAACATACTGAGCGGAAGAACTGCAGGGGGGCACAGTGGGGCGTGCGACATTTGAAAAAAACAGGCAGGGTGGCAGCATCAGCAGGGGGTACCCCGCAAGGAAAGAGATTTATCTAAACAAAAAAAAAAAAAACATGAAAGGTCCTCTTTAACCCCATAGGGACACAGCCTTATTTCACCTTAAGGACCAGGCCATTTTTTGCAAATCTGACCACTGTCACTTTAAGTGCTGATAACTTTAAAACGCTTTGACTTATCCAGGCCGTTCTGAGATAGTTTTTTCGTCACATATTGTACTTCATGACAGTGGTAAAATGAAGTCAAAAAAATTATTTTTTTTGCACAAAATAATACCTAATTTACCCCAAAATTGCAAAAATTTGCAAATTTCAAAGTTTCAGTTTCTCTACTTCTGTAATACATAGTAATACCCCCAAAAATTGTGATGACTTTACATTCCCCATATGTCTACTTCATGTTTGTAGCATTTTGGGAATGATATTTTATTTTTTGGGGATGTTACAAGGCTTAGAAGTTTAGAAGCAAAGTTAACCCTTTAGGTGTTGCGCAAGAGTTATTGGCAAATGGGGATGAAATTTGAGAATTTTATTTTTTTGTCTAATTTTCCATTTTAACCCATTTTTTCCACTAACAAAGCAAGGGTTAACAGCCAAACAAGACTGTATCTTTATTGCCCTGACTCTGCCGTTTACAGAAACACCCAATATGTGGCCGTAAACTACTGTACGGCCACACAGCGGGGCGTAGAGTGAAAGGTGCGCCGTTTGGTTTTTGGAGGGCTGATTTTTATGGACCGGTTTATTTACACCGTGTCCTGTTTCAACCCCCCTGATGCACCCATGGAGTAGAAACTCCCTAAATGTGACCCCATCTAAGAAAGTACACCCCTCAAGGTATTCAAAACTGATTTTACATACATCGTTAACCCTTTAGGTGTTGCGCAAGAGTTATTGACAAATGGGGATGAAATTTGAGAATTTAATTTTTTTGTCTAATTTTCCATTTTAACCCATTTTTTCCACTAACAAAGCAAGGGTTAACAGCCAAACAAGACTGTATCTTTATTGCCCTGACTCTGCCGTTTACAGAAACACCCAATATGTGGCCGTAAACTACTGTACGGCCACACAGCGGGGCGTAGAGTGAAAGGTGCGCCGTTTGGTTTTTGGAGGGCTGATTTTTATGGACCGGTTTATTTACACCGTGTCCTGTTTCAACCCCCCTGATGCACCCCTGGAGTAGAAACTCCCTAAAAGTGACCCCATTTTGGAAACTATGGGATAAGGTGGCATTATTTGGGGGACTATTTTTAGGGTACATATGATTTTTGGTTGCTCTATATTACATTTTTGTGAGGCAAGGTTACCAAAAATTGAGATTCTGAAATTTCATCTCCATTTGCCATTAACTGTTGAGGAACACCTAAAGGGTTAATAAAGTTTGTATAATCAGTTTTGAATACCTTGAGGGGTGTAGTTTCTTAGGGGTCACTTTTAGGGAGTTTTTACTCTAGGGGTGCATCAGGGGGGCTTCAAAAGGGACATGGTGTCAATAAAAAAGGCCATCAAAATCGGCCTTCCAGAAACCATGTCGGTCCTTTCCTTTTGCGGCCTCCCTTTTACTGATACAGTAGTTTACGACCACAAATATGGCATTTCTGTAAACTGCAGTATCAGGGTAATAAATATTAACTTTTGTTTGGTTGTTAACCCTTGTTTTGTTACCGGAAAAAACAGATTGAAATGAAAAAGTGCCAAAAATTGCGTTTTTGGCACCGTTTTCATTAATTTTTTTTAACCGTGTTAATCTGGGGGGTTAGGTCATGGGATATTTTTATAGAGGAGATTCTTACGGACGCGGCGATACCTAATAAGTCTACTTTTTTTTTACAATTATTTAGGTTTTTGACTATATTATCCTTTTTGATACCCAAACATTTTTTTGGTATCTCTAAAGTCTAGGTGTCATTTTTCTTATTTATTTTTTATCCGATTATCTTATGTGGGGGCTCATTTTTTGCGGGACGAGCAGACTGTTTTTCTGGCACTATTTTGGGGGCTATATGACTTTTTGATAGCTTGCTATTAAATTTTTTGTTATGTTTGGTGACCAAAAAAATCTTTTTTTGCGCCTTTTTTTTTTCTTTTTTGGACCGTGTTAATCTGGGGGGTTGGATCATGGGGTATTTTTATAGAGGAGATTCTTACGGACGCGGCGATACCTAATAAGTCTTTTTTTTACATTTATTTGGGTTTTAGACTATATTATCTTTTTTGATACAAAAAAAATAATTTTGTATCTCTAAAGTCTAAGTGTCATTTTTTTTTTTCTTATCCGATTATCTTATGTGGGGGCTCATTTTTTGCGGGACGAGCGGACGGTTTTATTGGCACTATTTTGGGGGCTATATGACTTCTTGATCGCTTGCTATTAAACTTTTTGTTATGTAAGGTGACAAAAAAAAACCTTTTTTTTGCACCTTTTTTTTTTCTTTTTCCTTGACCGTGTTAATCTGGGGGGTTAGGTCATGGGGTATTTTTATAGAGGAGATTATTACCGACATGGCAATACCTAATATGTATACTTTTAATAAATTATTTTAGTTTTTTTGGGTGTCTCAAGTCTGAGAACCAGTTTTTTTTTATCCGATGTCAGTCCTAAATTGGGATATAAATTTAGTACTCCATGGAAGTGTGATACTCCCTGAAGCAACCAATAATGCAGAGGCCCGGATGATCGGGGCACGTGTCACATTGAGTTGTGGTGTCCTTCCGTATCCCCCTCCTGTGACACACTCTGCACCTTTTTTGGGTTCGTCCCTTCTTTCCAGTATGGGGGACCACACCTGGAAAGTGTTGGCCAGGGACGATCCGGGCGCCTACAGTTCCCGAGGTACTCCGGCCTGCCTCTTTCCCGGTCCGAAAAGATCAGGGCCTTGAGGACTGCCTCATAGAACTGGAGGAATGTCCCTGTGCTGCCAGCGCTTCGGGATAGTACAAAAGAGTTGTACATGGCAACCTACACCAAGTAGACCGCAACTTTTTTGTACCATGCCCGGGTTTTGCGCATGGCGTTATATGGCTTGAGGACTTGATCAGAGAGATCAACTCCTCCCATATACCGATTGTAGGCGACGATACAATCGGGCTTGAGGACCGTTGCCGCGGTACCTCGCACAGGGACAGGGGTGATGCCGTTACCATGAATTGTGGACAGCATAAGGACATCCCTCTTGTCCTTATAACTGACCAGCAACAGGTTTCCAGTGGTAAGGGCACGGGTCTCACCCCTGGGGATAGGTAACCTGGAGGGGGAGGGCAGGGAGGCCGCGTTGATTTTTCCGCACGGTCCCACAAGCGAACGTGGATCTGGCGGCAAGGGACTGGAACAAGGGGATACTGGTATAAAAGTTATCCACGTACAGGTGGTAACCCTTATCCAGCAGTGGGTACATAAGGTCCCACACAAGTTTCCCGGTAACACCCAGAGTGGGGGGACATTCTGGGGGTTGAATCCGGGAATCTCGCCCCTCGTATATACAAAATTTGTAAGTGTACCCTGAGGTACTCTCACAAATTTTGTATAGCTTCACGCCATACCTCGCCCGCTTGGAGGGCACATACTGGCGGAAAATGAGTCTCCCCTTGAACGCAATGAGAGACTCATCAACCGCGACCTCTCTTCCAGGTACATAGGCCTCCATGAATTTTGCCCCAAAGTGATCGATGACCGGCCGTATCTTGTACAGACTGTCATGGGCAGGATCACCTCGGGGGGGACATGCTGCATTATCGGAATAATGCAGACATTTCCGGATGGCCTCAAACCGGGAGCGTGTCATGGCCGTACTGTAAAGTGGGGTCTGGTATAGGATGTCCCCACTCCAGTACAGCCTGACACTGGGTTTCTTGACCAGGCCCATATGCAGCACGAGGCCCCAAAATGTCCTCATTTCGGCTGCACTGACCGGCGTCCAGCCACCGGGCCTGGCCAAAAAGGAGCCCGGGTGTTGAGCGACGAACTGTTGGGCGTACAGATTCGTCTGCTCCACCATCAGATTTACCAGTGGGTCACTGAAAAAATGACGAAAAAAGTCATATTCAGTGTAATACACTGTGGAAATCTGGATTCCTGATTGGCCTACAAAATCAGGAATCACGGGCTCGTATCGCTCTGGGCTACACCAGACAAATTCACCGGCAGGGTGCTCCGGTGGATTTAACTGGTGGACCGGGAACTAGGCTGGGCCACAGGGTCCCTAACATGGCGGTCCCCTTGCTCCGCCTGGCGGCGTCTCTGCCGCCTTGGGGGCTCATCATCATCGCTAGATGATGAGGATGATGCGGATGACAACAGGAATGTGGGGTCATCCTCATCCTCACTAGGACTCTCGGAGTCGGAGGCAAGCTGGGCGTATGCCTCCTCGGCCGAGAACGTCCGGCGGGCCATAGGGGAGTGTGTGTCTGCGTGTGTATGTGCGTGTGTGGAAATCTTTATTTTGTGTGTGTGTGTGTGGGGGCACGGGTGTTCACGAACTCACCCTAAAACTAACAAAAAACCGCTGATCAACCGTCCGAAGTTGATCAGCGGTGGGGTGTGCGATGCGCTAACAGTGGCCGGACGCTAAGAGTGCCGGCCACAGTCAGCGTACACAAAAAAATTAAATAAAAATCCTGCACCCCAAAAAAGTGGGGGAGGGGGGACGGGGGGGGGGGCAAGTGGCAGCACCCCTGGGGGTCTAGGGTCACACAGCTGTGCTGTGGACCCCAGACACCCTAACTAGGGTGATGCAATGAAAAGTAAAAAAAAAAAACTAACTTTCCCTTTTTTTCTCTGCCTAACCCAAACTTTCCCTAGCTGTCCCTATGTACCTGATGGGGGGGTGCTGGTGGCAGAGATCGGGTCCTGGGGGCACAGATCGGGTGCAGGCAGCGGTGGCAGCAGACACGTGCAGGCAGCTCCTCTCTCCTCCGGCTCCGGAACACAAAAAGAGGAGGAGAGGAGCGCCTGCCTCTTTTGAATCTGCCGCCGGACCGCCCACTTACCAATCAGAAAGCGATCCTGAGTGGTGATGTCACCATCACCACTCAGGATCGCTGGATGGTGATTGGTGGAGTTAAATCACACCACCATCACCATCCTGTTCCGGGTTATCGGGTCTTCAGAGACCCGAATAACCCGGAAACGCAGAAAACTGCAGGTCTGAATTGACCTGCGGTTTTCTGCGATCGCCGACATGGGGGGGTCACAGGACCACCCGGCGCATTTGCCCCAGGTGCCTGCTCAATGATTTGAGCAGGCACCGGGTTCCGATCACCGCCCGCCGAGCGGCGGTGATCGGAACCATTCATGACGTACCGGTACGTCATGTGTCCTTAAGTACCAGGACATCATGACGTACCGGTACGTCATGTGTCCTTAAGAGGTTAAAGCTGATGAGCTTGGGCGAGAGAAGCTACATAGATCAGTTGGTAATCTGCATCAGGCAGCAAGTTTCCTGCTGGATTTCTCTCCTCCGTCTACAATTGGACAATGTGGTTGGTGACTGTGGCGAAACCAACCTCGCCACTGGGTTTTGGAGAGGACTGTTTAAAAGCCTCTTGCCTCAGGATTATGGCCCATAGTAACTGTAAAGGAGAAGACAGACCGGCCGCACAGCTTAAATCTGTCTGTAGAATTGTATTTTATGTTATTATGCGTTCGGTTAAATTGTATGTTATGTGAGGGCACCCAGATAGCTAATATCATTGTATTTGTGTATTCTGAGTGCCATTCACCTAATGATATGCACTCAGACTTGAGCTATCTGGGGATATGTTAAATGTCTGTGTTTGCTGTGGGGGTGTGCCATTGTGTGTTTGGGTGGTGATTCCTGTCCTGTTGTCTCCACATGTGTATTGGTGATCTCCCCTTTGTCCTGAGAGATAATTGGATTGTGTTCGGTCGTCTCCGGGACAGAGGGGAGGAAACCATGATGCATTGTGGGGATATGTTGTATCTGTCCTGTATCTGCAAAAACTGTAATAAAAACCAGGCTGGGTGTGCCAGCACTTCAGATCACTGCTGACCCTCAACACGGAGCCTTGTCTCGTTATTGGGGGATTCCCGGTATGCTGTTGGAGACTGATTGCCAGGAGTGTAAGCTGACGGATACGCTTTTCCTGTTCGTCTGCTGGCAGCTACTTGCGAGGTTCCAGTTTGGAGTGCTATTTTGTATCCAGTTCGGGAGGTTGGTGTTCTGCAGTAGCTGTGCCTGTCTCTCGGAAAGGGGCCTATCGCCTGAACGGATCTTAACCCCTTGTCCGCTGAAACGGTGCCGTTACATTGGTGGCAAGCGGCGGGATCGTTCCTACAGCCAGAAGGACAGCTACAGGAGACACCATTTCTGTGGATTCTACAATTTAAGGGCAACGCATGTCTCAGTACAGTGACCCTAAAAGCACCAGGATGGAACCAGCAGTGTTATACGAGGAGGAGGACCTGGATGGCCGGGATGCATTAAGGAAAGGCATCTGGTACCAGGCCCTGGATAATGTACAACACCAGCGAGGTGAGAGTCTCCCCAGTGAAGAGCAGCGGTTGCAGAAGCAAGTGGCCCTGCGGATGTCCTTCCTGGGAGAGCAGCCCCTGGAGGAATGGGTGATAGAACTACAGCACCGGGTATGGCAGGAGCTATGGCTGGAGGATGCCTACCAGGCGCTCTGGTGGTATGTGGCACAGTTTATACCCTGGACAGCTGAGCATGACAAGCCAGAGGGAGAGGAGTTTGATGGTCCTGGCTTGTTATGGGAGTCCTTTGCAGAGCCTGACTTCGGGAGCCCTGCACAGTCCAGACTTCAGGACATTTTCTATGAGAGGGAAGCTAGGCATGAGTGGGATGACCCCCATGAAGTAGAGCAAGACCTGGCTCACCTAGCAACCCTGGAGTGGGAACTGGAGCAGGACTACAGAGATCTCTTCCACTCCATTGAGAAGGCTCAGCAGGACGGTAAGGTGACAGACCCAGATCCAGACCCATTCAGCTGGGCAGATATTGTAGAGTGTTACTGGGAAGGACCCCAGGTGGCCGGTAGAGATGGGACCGAGGTCTCTCCACCGGTCCTGCAGGGAATTGGGAGCCTAGTCTCCATTCCCCAGCGGCAGGCTGAGTTACAGGGGGCAGAGGTAGTTGTTCCTGCCCCCCAGCAGCAGAGTGATATGCCGAGAAGGCAGTGTGAAGTGCAGGGAGAGGAGAGCAACGTCCTCCCTCCCCAGCGGCAGGCTGAGTTACAGGGGGCAGAGGTAGTTGTTCCTGCCCCCCAGCAGCAGCATGATTTTTTGGAAATTGGGAGCCGAGTCTCCATTCCCCAGCGGCAGACGGAGTTACAGGGGGCAGAGACAGTCGGTCCTGTCCCCCAGCGGCAGAGTGTCCTACAGGGAATAGAGAGCCCAGTCTCCTTTCCCCAGCAGCAGGACACTGTATTGGGAGCGGAGGCGGTCGGTCACTCTCCCCAGCGGCTGGAAGTATGTATGGGAGAGGAGCTCGCTACCCCCTCTCCCCAGCGGCAGCTTAACGCACCAGGGGGAGACAGTAAGCCCCACAACAGTGCAGATGGGACCGTGGTCTCTGCACTTACAGCACAGGGGGTAGAGACAGTCGGTCTCCCCCTCCAACAACCAGGCTCCAACCAGGCTTCTTCCGTGGTAGCGCTGGCACCAGGGCTGAGTACCGCTGATCCCTGCCCACAAAGCAACCTCCACTCCAAACCAGGGAGCAACACAGAGACCGGGAGTACCAGCTTCCAACATAACTTTGGTGGATTCACTGGACAGAGACATGCTACGAAATTCAGCAGGTCCAGTATTTTGTTGTGGGTGGCCTGCCAGACTAACTCAGGTACCGACCGGCGTGAGGTCAGGTATCTGGTTAGTCTTCCCTGGGGGGGGGAGATGTGTGGCGAAACCAACCTCGCCACTGGGTTTTGGAGAGGACTGTTTAAAAGCCTCTTGCCTCAGGATTATGGCCCATAGTAACTGTAAAGGAGAAGACAGACCGGCCGCACAGCTTAAATCTGTCTGTAGAATTGTATTTTATGTTATTATGCGTTCGGTTAAATTGTATGTTATGTGAGGGCACCCAGATAGCTAATATCATTGTATTTGTGTATTCTGAGTGCCATTCACCTAATGATATGCACTCAGACTTGAGCTATCTGGGGATATGTTAAATGTCTGTGTTTGCTGTGGGGGTGTGCCATTGTGTGTTTGGGTGGTGATTCCTGTCCTGTTGTCTCCACATGTGTATTGGTGATCTCCCCTTTGTCCTGAGAGATAATTGGATTGTGTTCGGTCGTCTCCGGGACAGAGGGGAGGAAACCATGATGCATTGTGGGGATATGTTGTATCTGTCCTGTATCTGCAAAAACTGTAATAAAAACCAGGCTGGGTGTGCCAGCACTTCAGATCACTGCTGACCCTCAACACGGAGCCTTGTCTCGTTATTGGGGGATTCCCGGTATGCTGTTGGAGACTGATTGCCAGGAGTGTAAGCTGACGGATACGCTTTTCCTGTTCGTCTGCTGGCAGCTACTTGCGAGGTTCCAGTTTGGAGTGCTATTTTGTATCCAGTTCGGGAGGTTGGTGTTCTGCAGTAGCTGTGCCTGTCTCTCGGAAAGGGGCCTATCGCCTGAACGGATCTTAACCCCTTGTCCGCTGAAACGGTGCCGTTACAGTGACAATGGCAGGAACATTGTGTCTGCTCTTCATTTGGGGGAAATAACACATGTTCCCTGCATGGCACACATCATAAATTTAACGTTCAATAGATTTTTATTATATTTTCCAAACATATCAAAATAGAGCATCAACAAAGTGATCTTATTGCATCCGCAAGTATTGAAATCACATGAGGTAGATATACATGGTGTAAACCAACATGATGTAATATTGCACGTTGCATAACCATCAGTGGAAACAAACATGGTTAGTAGCATAAACCGTCAGATGGTGATAGAAGGTTTACATATTTGTGTCATCCAGCAATAAAATCGGAAAGAGAAAAGAAAGCATAGATATGAATAACATCAAATAAAATATAATCGAATAACCAACAATGAATGGTAGAGAGAAACCATATCAAATCGTGGCTTTTTGCATCTAGCTGTGTTTGTCACTTACAGTGTTTAGTATTGACTAACTTTGAGTCTCAACACCCTCATTTCCGTCTCATAACCGGGCTGATACCGTCTGATACAAGCCGGCCCAAAAGTAGCGCTCTTTTGGATGCAATGTATTGTATCCAGCTTAGTCGTCCCTTGTAGGCCATCAAACTTTCATCTACTATGACGTCCCTATTTCCATTTTCTAGTGAAAAATCTTTTTGGGCGATCATTCGTTCGTATGACCTTGTTGTTTCTACAGCTCGTAATACATCCTGGTAAGTGGGGATGTTTGAGCTTTTCCAGTTTTTGGTAATTGTTAATTTCGTGGCTAGGAACATATGAATTGCGATTATCCTGTGGCTACGATGAATCTGCGTAAGGTCAATTAGTAGTAGGGCTAGAGCCGGATCTGGGGCCAGCCTGCGTCCAACCACACCAGCCAAAGCCCGGAAGACACTGGACCACAAGTCATTCAGTTTGGGGCAATCCTACAGTATATGGAGGAGTGTAACCTTTCCTCCACATCCTCTCCAGCACACCTGTGCCAAACCTAGGAACATTTGGCTAAGTCTCATAGGAGTGAAATACCATCTGAGCGTCGTCTTCATTTAGGATTCAAAGTGTGAGGTGCATTTTAAATGTCTTGCTGCAAATCTGCTAGCTGTGGACCATTGGTCAGGAGAGATGGTGATTTTTAGTTCCGTTTCCCATGACAAGAGGGGAGCCAATTTTGCAAAGGAGTCCTTATTACCTAGATATGAGTATATTTGCCGTAAACCTGTACATTTAGAATTCACGCGGGACCATTGTTTCAGAAGCACTAGGTTTACTTTGCTTACAAGTGTGGGATTGTCGTTCAGCAAGTGTCTAATTCTGAGGTATTAATAGAAATCCTTCTGCGGTATATTATAGAATTGTTGCAAATCCGCATAGGACCTTAACCCCTTAAGGACCGGGCTTATTTTCACCTTAAGGCCTCATGCACACGACCGTTGTGTTCCGTTCCGCAAAATAGGGTTCCGTTGTTCCGTGATCCATTTCCGTGTCTCTTCCTTTATTTTTGGAGGATCACCAGACACGAAGGAAAGTAAAAAAAAAAATGTAAGTCAAGTTTGTCATCAGCGTCCGTTTTTTTCCTATCATTTGCATGGCAATCTTGTGTGCCTCCACGTTTTTTCACAGTCCCATTGACTTGAATGGGTCCCCGAACCATTTTCCGTGAAAAAAATAGGACAGGTTATATTTTTTTGACGGACTGGAACCACGGATCACGGACGCGGATGCCAAACGGTGCATTAGCCGAGTTTTCAACAGACCCATTGAAAGTCAATGGGTCCGCAGAAAATTGCAAACAACGGACATGGAATAAAACAGCGGTCGTGTGGACCAGCCATTTTTTGCAAATCTGACCAGTGTCACTTTATGTGTGAATAACTTTAAAACGCTTTTACTTACCCAGGCCATTCTGAGACTGTTTTTTTTTTGTTTTTTTTTGTCACATGTTGTACTTCATGACACTGGTAAAATGGCGTAAAAAAAAATCATTTTTATTTATAAAAAAAATACCAAAATTTGCTAAAAGTTTAGAAAAATTTGCAAAGTTTCAATTTCTCAACTTCTATAATACATAGTAATACCTCCAAAAATAGTTATTTATTTACATTCCCCGTGTCTACTTTATGTTTGGATCATTTTGGGAATGCCATTTTATTTTTTTGGGGACGTTATAAGGCTTTGAAGTTTAGAAGCAAATCTTGACATTTTTCTGAAATTTTCCAAAACCCACTTTTTCAGGACCAGTTCAGGTCTGAAGTCACTTTGTGAGGTTTAGGCCTCATGCACACGACCGTTGTGTGCATCCGTGGCCGTTGTGCCGTTTTCCGGTTTTTTTCGCGGACCCATTGACTTTCAATGGGTCCGTGGAAAAATCGGAAAATGCACCGTTTTGCAGCCGAGGCCGTGATCCGTGTATCCTGTCCGTCAAAAAAATATGACCTGTCCTATTTTTTTGACGGACAACGGTTCACGGACCCATTCAAGTCAATGGGTCCGTGAAAGAACACGGATGCACACAAGATTGGCATCCGTGTCCGTGATCCGTGGCCGTAGGTTGCTTTCATACAGACGGATCCGAAGATCCGTCTGCATAAAAGCTTTTTCTGATCTAAGTTTTCACTTCGTGAAAACTCATTTCCGACAGTATATTCTAACACAGAAGCGTTCCCATGGTGCTGCTTGCTGCTGCGATGTCTGTGACCGGCCGGGAGCTCCTCCTACTGGTAAGTGACAGTTCTTTAGCAATGCGCCGCACAGACCTTTCACTTACCAGTAGGTGGAGCTCCCGGCCGGTCACAGACATCGCAGCAGCAGGCAGGTAAGTATGAATCTTCTACAATTGTACTATTGCTAAGTAACCATGGCAACCAGGGATGCAGTAGCTTCCTGGTTGCCATGGTTACCGATCGGAGCCCCAGCGATTAAACTGGGACTCCGATCGGAACTCCGCTGCCACCAATGATGGGGGGGGGGGGAGATGGAGGGGGGCGATGGTGGGCGCACACTGTGCCACCAACGATTTTTAACTATAGAGGGAGGAAGGGGGGGGCGATGGGCACACACTGTGCCACCAACGATTTTTAACTATAGAGGGAGGAAGGGGGGGGGGCGATGGGCACACACTGTGCCACCAACGATATTCAAACTGGGGAGGGGGGGGTCTGCCCCCTGCTGCCTGGCAGCCCTGATCTCTTACAGGAGAATATGATAGTACAATTAACCCCTTTAGGTGCCGCACCTGAAGAGGTTAATTGTGCTATCATATCCCCTTGTAAGAGATCGGGTGGTGCCAGGCAGCAGGGGGCAGTCTTGTACCAAGTTTGCAGTGTATTCTAACCTGAAGCGTCCCCATCACCATGGGAACGCCTCTGTGTTAGAATATACTGTTGGAAATGAGTTTCACGAAGTAGCTCATATCCGACAGTATATTCTAACGTAGAGGCGTTCCCATGGTGATGGGGACGCTTCAAGTTATGTTCGGGTGTCCGCCTGGCCGTGCGGAGGCAAGCGGATCCGTCCAGACTTATAATGTAAGTCAATGGGGACGGATCCGTTTGAAGATGACACACTGTGGCTCAATTTTCAAACGGATCCGTCCCCATTGACTTGCATTGTAATTCAGGACGGATCCGTTTGGCTCCGCACGGCCAGGCGGACGCCAAAACGACTTTTTTTTCATGTCCGTGGATCCTCCAAAAATCAAGGAAGACCCACGGACGAAAAAACGGTCACGGATCACGGACCCACGGACCCCGTTTTTTCGGACCGTGAAAAAAAACTGTCGTGTGCATGAGGCCTTACATAATAGAAACTACCAACATTTTTGGAAACTACACCCCTCAAGTTATTCAAAACTGATTTTACAAACTTTGTTAACCCTTTAGGTGTTCCACAAGAGTTATTGGCAAATGGAGATAACATTTCAGAATTTAAACTTTTGGGCAAATTTTCCATTTTAACCTCCCTGGCGGTATTCCCGAGCGTGACTCGGGGTTAATGTTTGCTGCCAGGAGCGGTAACCACGAGTCACGCTCGGGGTAACATTGCAGAGTCCCGTCACCTTCTACCGGCGATCCGGCGATGCCACCGCCCGGCATTTGACTTCCTGGTTCTGGTGGAACTGGGCGGGAAATTCAAATAAATATAAACATAAAAAGTGACACACACACATAAGAGGTTATACATTGTAATCTGAGAGGATTACACTGTATAACCTCAGATCTGACATTTGATGACTGTACAGTGCCACTTGCCTGCCATTTTACTGTCATTTGTGCCCATAACATATTTATAACATGGCATCAAAAAAGCGCAACTTTACTACAAAAGCGGTTTTGGACCAGTTGAGTGACAGCGACAGTGACACGGAGGTGCTCGCAGAACTGAGCGATAGTGAGTTGTGGGGAGATTTGTCGTCTGACACTGATCTGGCAAGTGACAACGGCGATGATCCTGCACCTGACCTCAGCCATGTGCGCACTTGGTGCCCTATTGACTGTGATACAGACCAGGTAGCGCCCCCAAGATTCCTGTTCACTGGATCACCTAGGATGAAGGTAGATGTTGAGCGTGACAACCCTCTGGCATACCTGCATTTATTCCTCACTGAGGAGGTAATTGAAAAAATGGTCACGAAGACAAATCGCTACCAAGAGCAGCAATCCGCTATGCTGCATGCCACGTTTTCCAGAAGCAGAAAGTGGGAACCGGTGACTAAAGAGGACATGTGGCAGTTTCTGGGACTCATTATTCTTCAGGGGGTGATGGGGAAACCGCTCCAGAAATGGTACTGGACCACCAATAAGTTACTGGCCACCATTTTTTGGCACCGTGATTACGTGCCAGAAAGGTCTGATGGAAATAGGGACGTCATAGTAGATGAAAGTTTGATGGCCTACAAGGAATGACTAAGCTGGATACAATACATTGCATCCAAAAGAGCGCGGTTTGGCATCAAATCCTACATGCTGAGCGAGTCATCCACTGGGTACATCTGGAATTCAGTCATTTACACCGGTAAAGGCACGAAGTTCAACCCCAGGTACAGCGGCTATGGGATGGCCACATCATCTGTCCTTACACTGCTGGAGCCATTGCTGAACCAGGGATCTTGTGTGACCACGGACAATTTATACACGTCTCCGGAACTGTATGAGGTTTTGCTACAAAACAAGACTGATGCATATGGTACCGTTAGGCCTAACCGACGTGACATGCCATCTATGTTTGCCAAGAAAAATCTCAAAACCGGAGAAATGGTTGCCTGGCAGAAGGGTAAGATGATGGTAATGCGATGGCGAGACAAGGACGTGTGTCTCATGAGTACTGTGCATAATACCTCTACTGCCTTGGTCCACACAAAAGGTGGGAAAGATGTGCTGAAGCCGCAAGTCGTGATGGACTATAATAATACCATGGGAGGTGTCGACAGAGCCGATCAGGCAATGACATTTTATCCGGCTATGCGCAAACAGCAAAAAAATATTATAAGAAGATCTTCAGGCATCTTCTGGAACAATGCCTTTGGAATGCATATATCCTGCACAGAGCAAAGAGTGACAAGCCTCCTGTTCATTCTGAGTTTATATGGAAGGTGGTTGAGCGGATTTTTGTCAACCACCAGACTCCATCAGTAGCTGTGAACAGACCTGGACGTTGTGCTGTTGATGTTGTCAACCCAGAACGCCTGACTGGTCGTCACTTTATGGACTACATCCCACCAACCGCAAAAAGAAAAGGCAGCACCTACCAGGATGTGCGTGGTTTGCTGCTCAAAGAGAGATGGCAATGGAAAGAAAGTCCAAAAAGAAACCAGGTTCCATTGTCCTGATTGTGACGTCGGACTTTGTGCAGCCCCATGTTTCAAAATTTATCACACTGTCTATAGAATTTTCTGTGTTTGACAATTTTCCTTATTTTTATTACATTATTAAATAAAATTATATTATTTATTAATTATAATTCATGATTTTGTGTTTGAAACTTTATCACATCTGGGATGTCCACTAAAGTCTTGTTTGGTCAGGTTTAAGTAAGTAATTACTAAGAATTGCAAGCCTACAATACATAACACCAAATTTCATGCAAAAAATTGTGCCACTTTTGGTACAAAATTCCTGACATAATCGAACCGCCAGGGAGGTTAATCCATTTTTTTCCTGTAACAAAGCAAGGGTTAACAGCCAAACTAAACTCTATTTATTGCCCCGATTCTGTAGTTTATAGAAACACCCCATATGTGGTCGGAAACCACTATACGGGCACATGGCAGGGCGCAGAAGGAAAGGAACACCATATGGTTTCTGGAAGGCAGCTTTTGCTGGACTGGTTTATTTACACCATGTCCCATTTGAAGCCCCCAGATGCACCCCTAGAATAGAAACTCCACAAAAGTGACCCCATTTTGGAAACTACGGGATAAGGTGGCAATATAGTTGGGACTATTTTTAGGGTACATAGGATTTTTGGTTGCTCTATATTACATTTTTGTGAGGCAAGGTTACAAAATACCTTGAGGGGTGAAGTTTCTTAAATGGGGTCACTTTTATGGAGTTTCTACTCTAGGGGTGCATCAGGGAGGCTTCAAATGGGACATGGTGTAAAAAAAAAACAGTCCAGCAAAATCTGCGTTCCAAAAACCATATGGTGCTCCTTTCCTTCTGCGCCTTGCCGTTTGGCCTTACAGCATTTTACGACCACATATGGGGTGTTTCTGAAAACTACAGAATCAGGGCAATAAATATTGAGTTTTGTTTGACTGTTAACCCTTGCTTTGTTAACGGTACCTCACACAGGGACAGGGGTGATGCCGTTACTGTGAATTGTGGACAGTACAAGGACATCCCTCTTGTCCTTATATCTGACCAGCAACAGGTTTCCACTAGTAAGGGCAAGGGTCTCACCCCTGGAGATAGGTACCTGGAGGGGGTGGGTAGGGAGGCCGCTTTGATTTTTCTGCACGGTCCCACAAGCGGACGTGGATCTGGCGGCGAGGGGATACTAGGGGACGGGGATACTAGTATAAAAGTTATCGACGTACAGGTGGTAACCGTTATCTAGCAGTGAGTGCATAAGGTCCCACACAAGTTTCCCGCTAACACCCAGAGTGGGGGGACATTCTGGGGGTTCAATACGGGAATCTCGCCCCTCGTACACACGAAACTTGTAAGTGTACCCTGAGGTACTCTCACAAAGTTTGTACAGCTTCACGCCATACCTCGCCCGCTTAGAGGGAACATACTGGCGGAAAATGAGTCTCCCCTTGAAAGCAAAGAGGAGACTTATCAACAGCGACCTCCCTTCCAAAAATTTGCCCCCGAAGTGATCGATGAACGGTCTTATTTTGTACAGGCGGTCATAGGCAGGATCACCATAACCATCTCAGGACTGCCGTACGCAGGATCGCGTCCTGGCGGCGACCCTGTTATTCCTCCTGGACGCGCCGGCGCGTCCTCTCGCGAGATGCAAGATTTCCTGTGAACGCGCGCACACAGGCGTGTGCGTTCACAAGATTGGCAGGTAGACGAGTGGATCTACAGCCTGCCAGCGGCGATCGTTCACTGGCAGGCTGTAGATACAATTATTTTTTTTTAACCTCTAAAGGGTATATTAGACGCTGTTTTGATAACAGCGTCTAATATACCTGCTACCTGGTCCTCTGGTGGTCCCTTTTGCTTGGATCGACCACCAAAGGACACAGGCAGCTCTGTAAAGTAGCACCAAGCACCACTACACTACAACACCCCCCCCCTGTCATTTATTAACCCCTGATCACCCCATATAAACTTTCTAATCACCCCCCTGTCATTGATCACTCCCCTGTCATTGATCACCCCCCTTTAAGGCTCCATTAAGACGTCCGTATGTGTTTTGCGGATCCGCAAAACACATACGGACGTCTGAATGGAGCCTTACAGGGGGGTGATCAATGACAGGGGGGTTATCACCCCATATAGACTCCCTGATCTCCCACCTGTCATTGATCACCCCCCTGTAAGACTCCATTCAGACGTCCGTATGTATTTTGCGGATCCGAGGATCCGCAAAACACGGACACCGCGGATCCGCAAAACACGGACACCGGCAATGTGCTTTCCGCATTTTGCGGATCCGCACATTGCCAGAACTATATAGAAAATGCCTTTTCTTGTCTGCAATTGCAGACAAGAATAGGACATGTTCTATAGGCTCTACAAAAAACGCAGTGTTTGCCCGATCAGGCCTGATCTTGTGCGCACACTTGCGTTCAATCCGCCCCGCCGCAGTGACAGAATTTTTTTCTTTTCTGATCACTGCAAAAACACCGTAAAATCGCTGCGGCGCTATAAAAAGATCACTTTTGAGGGGCATGGCGAGTTCATAGAAGAATTATTTTTTTTGTCACAAGTTAGCAGAAATGTTTTTTTTGTTTTTTTTCTTACTAAGTCTCCTATTCCACTAACTTGTGACAAAAAATAAAATCTCCCATGAACTCACCGTACCCCTCACGGAATCCAAATGCGTAAAAATTTTTAGACCTTTTTATTCCAGACTTCTTCTCACGCTTTAGGGCCCCTAAAATGCCAGGGCAGTATAAATACCCCACATGTGACCCCATTTCGGAAAGAAGACACCCCAAGGTATTCGCTGAGGGGCATATTGAGTCCATGAAAGATTGAACTTTTTGTCACAAGTTAGCGGAAAGGGAGACTTTGTGAGAAAAAACAAAAAAAAACAATTTACGCTAACTTGTGCCAAAAAAAAAAAACCCTTTATGAACTCGCCATGCCCCTCGCAAAATACCTTGGGGTGTCTTCTTTCCAAAATGGGGTCACATGCGGGATATTTATACTGTCCTGGCATTTTAGGGGCCCTAAAGCACGAGAAGAAGTCTGGAATCTAAATGTCTAAAAATGCCCTCCTAAAAGGAATTTGGGCCCCTTTGCGCACTTAGGCTGCAAAAAGTGTCACACATGTGGTATCGCCGTACTCAGGAGAAGTAGGGCAATGTGTTTTGGGGTGTCTGTTTAAATATACCCATACTGGGTGAGAGAAATATCTCTCTATAGTGACAACTTTGTATAAAAAAAAAATGGGAAAAGTTTACTTTTAGAGAGCATTTCTCTCACCCAGCATGGGTATATGTAAAAAGACACCCCAAAACACATTGCCTTACTTCTCCTGAGTATGGCGATACTACATGTGTGACACTTTTTTATGGCGATACTACATGTGTGACACCCCAAGGTATTTCGTGATGGGTATAGTGAGTTCATGGAAGTTTTTATTTTTTGTCACAAGTTAGTGGAATATGAGACTTTGTAAGAAAAAAATAAAATCATCATTTTCCGCTACCTTGTGACAAAAAATAAAAACTTCTATGAACTCACTATGCCCATCAGCGAATACCTTAGGGTGTACCTTCTACTGTCTGGGCATTGTAGAACCTCAGGAAATATGACAGGTGCTCAGAAAGTCAGAGCTGCTTCAAAATGCGGAAATTCAAATTTTTGTACCACAGTTTGTAAACGCTATAACTTTTGCGCAAACCAATAAATATACACTTATTGCATTTTTTTTATCAAAGACATGTAGAACAATAAATTTAGAGAAAAATGTATATAGAAATGTAGTTTTATTTGAAACATTTTACAACTGAAAGTGAAAAATTTAATTTTTTAGCAAAAATTTCGGTCAATTTCGATTAATAACAAAAAAAGTTAAAATGTCAGCAGCAATGAAATACCACCAAAAAAAGGCTCTATTAGTGAGAAGAAAAGGAGGTAAAATTCCTTTGGGTGGTAAGTTGTATGACCGAGCAATAAACCGTGAAAATAGTGTAGTGCAGAATTGTAAAAAGTGGTCTGGTCATTAAGGGGGTTTAAGCTAGGGGGCTGAAGTGGTTAATACTGCCTATTGCTCCAAATTTTCCAGCATCTTTGAGGTCAGTTTTCTGGCACGTGATGAACCTCTTAGTTCATCTGCTTGGGCTATATTTGTTTGAGGCAAGACTAATGCTGCATCAAACTCTTCTACCTCAGACAGGTCCCCTTGCTCTTAAACTTCTACTCCATCTATCTTTGTATCCTCTAACAGTGGCATGGTAATACTAGGCTCAGATATTTTACTTTAAATGTAATACTGACAAATGCAGAAATAAATTACTGTCACTTTAAATACAACAGCGATAAATACAGGCAATAAATTACTTTCACTTTTAATGCAATAGAGTCCGTGTAATACAAACTGTCCTTTTTGTTTTACTTTTAAAGTAACAAATGTGTGTCTTAAAGGAGACTTGTCTTCTCTTGATGTGATGCAATGCTCTGTGCAGACTTGCGATGCTCTGTGCAGGCTTGCGATGCTCTGTGCAGACTTGCGATGCTCTGTGCAGACTTGCGATGCTCTGTGCAGACTTGCGATGCTCTGTGCAGACTTGCGATGCTCTGTGCAGACTTGCGATGCTCTGTGCAGACTTGCGATGCTCTGTGCAGACCTGCGATGCTCTGTGCAGACCTGCGATGATCTGTAATGACTTGCGTTGCGCTGGCTTCGATACGATGCTGCAGGCTTTGGGCCTAGTGGCGGGAAACTAGCTGACTGCAGTACGTGGTCTCTCCGTGGATAGCGGTGCAGGCACTCTAGCTCTGGACTTTGGCCTCCCACCATGCGTCTCTTTCTGTCTCTCTAGGGATCGCAGAAGGGTTGGCGCTCTTTCTTTGACTATCTTGCCGTTCTGCCACTTTAAGAGTCGGCTGCAGTTTGACTAATGCACAAGTTCTATGGCCTTTATGGTAGCTCCGCTAAGATGTCTTTGATTGTTCACTCAGGGAACAGTTGCTGCGCGGCGGTATATGCTGGTGCTCCGCTGCTCTAATGCACTCTTTAATGTGCAAGTTGAGGAGCGCTATCGCTTCGCCCTCTGAGGGCAATAGTTCCACTGTGGCAGGCGCAGCACTATGAAGTGCCATTTGCGCTGTGGCATTAGAAGAATTTTGATATCTCTGACTTTTAGTCTAACCAGACTATTACTCTGTAGTTCATGGATGTGAAACTCATGGCCCTCCAGATGTTGCAAAACTACAACTCCCATCATTCCCTGATAGCTGTAGTATGCCCAGGCATGATGGGAGTTGTAGTTTTGCAACAGCTGGAGGGCCACGAGTTTGACATCCCTGCGTGTAATTCCTCTAGCGCCGTTCTATGGAAACAGTAGGTTTAAAGAGCACACCAAATGCTTCAAATAACTTCTTTATTAACTTCAACTTTTCTTCATATATAACACTGCTGCCTCTGCCGCAGATAGTCCATGTACAAAACACATGTTGAAAAGATATCACAAAATGGCGGTATGCATAAGATGGTGGTTCAACTGTTTAATCTTGTCATGCAACATAAATTGATGGATATATTTCTCTCTTCAGGATCTGTACTCACTATAAGTTATTTAAGCACTTTTTATGATCTCTCTGAGAGGTATATCTGAGATTTGACCGATAGTTCTACTGATTTGTATGGATTGCTTTTTGATTGCTATTTGTAGCTTGCAATTTGTTGCTTGCAATTTGTATTTGTAGTTTGTATTTGCAATTTGTATGGAATCTGGTTTATATGCTTGCAATTTAAATTTACAATTTGGTGGAACTGTCAGTAAACACACATATAACTGGTTCAGTATACAGTTCTAATCACCATATTAACAGTAGGAACTGTTATCTGTTTTAACCTCTTCCGGACACAGGGCATACAGGTACGCTGACAGGCCCAACAAGCATATTTAGGTATCTATATGACAGTACAGGTCTTATAAGGGGTATTAAAATCATCTAAGTATCCCCCCTGTCCACCTTCTAAATACAGTAAACTGAAGTTTTATAACTTGCTTGAACCGTCTTCAATCTGCCCAAGGGGCGGCGTTTCATCTCCACTTGCGCCCAGCCAGCCGCTCCCAACTGCCGTTTTGAAGCGTCGCCCAGCTCATCGATATTCACTTTGCTGGGCGGCTTCTGCTGTCCCCGCTCTGAAGCGCTGCGCTGAACAGTGCCCGGCGCATGCGCCGGATCTTGTGAAGTCGGGGACAGTAGTAGCCGCCCAGCGAAGTGAATATTGATGAGCTGGGCGGCGCTTACTGTACCGGACTTCACAAGATTCGGCGCATGTGCCGGGCACTGTTCAGCGCAGCGCTTCAGAGCGGGGACAGCAGAAGCCGCCCAGCAAAGTGAATATCGATGAGCTGGGCGGCGCTTCGAAAAGGCAGTTGGGAGCGGCTGGCTGGGCGCAAGTGGAGGTGAAACGCCGCCCCTTGGGCAGATTGAAGACGGTTCAAGCAAGTTATAAAACTTCAGTTTACTGTATTTAGAATGTGGACAGGGGGGATACTTAGATGATTTTAATACCCCTTATAAGACCTGTACTGTCATATAGATACCTAAATATGCTTGTTGGGCCTGTCAGTGTCCCTTTAAGGACACAGGAACCTTGGCTAAATCCCCGTGTCGGCGATCACTGCAAACCGCAGGTCAATTCAGACCTGCGGTTTGCAGCTTTATATGGAGCGGCGGGCGGTGATGCCATCGGGTCCCCCTGAGACATCGGCGCTGCCTTTCTGTGACGAGCCAGTGAGATCCAGCCCCCTGGATCTCATAGGCTGGCAGCTGTATGAGTAATACTCACTGTATTACTCATACAGCCAATGCATTCCAATACAGAAGTAATCTTACATCACAAAAAGTACAACAGCAAGCGATCGAAAAGGCGTATGCCCACCAAAATAGTACCAATCTAACCGTCACCTCACCCCGCAAAAAATGAGCCCCTACCTGAGACAATCGCCCCAAAAAATAAAAAAAAATATGGCTCAGAATATGGAGACACTAAAATATAATTTCTTTTGTTTAAAAAAAGCAGTTATTTTGTAAAACTTACATAAATAAAAAAAGTATGCATATTAGGTATCGTCGCATCCGTTTTGACCAGCTCTATAAAAATATCACATGACCTAACCCCTCAGATGAACACCGTAAAAAATAAAAACTGTGCAAAATAAACAATTTTTTGTGACCTTACATCACAAAAAGTGTAATAGCAAGCGATCAAAAAGTCATATGCACCCCAAAATAGTGCCAATCAAACCGTCATCTCGTCTTGCAAAAAATTAGACCCTACCTAAGATAATTGCCCCAAAACTGAAAAAACTTGGGCTCTCAGACTAAGGAAACACTAAAACATTATTTTTTTTGTTTCAAAAATGAAATCATTGTGTAAAACTTAAATAAAAAAAGTATACATATTAGGTATCGCCGCATCCGTAACAAACTGGTCTATAGAAATACCACATGATCTAACCTGTCAGATGAATGTTGTAAATAACAAAAAATAAAAACTGTGCCAAAACAGCAATTTCTTGTTACTTTGCCTCACAAAAAGTGTAATATAGAGCAACCAAAAATCATATGTACCAGAAACAGTATATTGGCAGAACCAAGAGACCCCTGAGAGTGAGAATTGCGGAACATCTAAACAACATCAGAAAAGGATATAAAAATCACTCTCTATCCAAACACTTTAAAGTGTCCCATAATAGCGACCCAAGGGGTTTCTCTTTTGTGGCCCTGGAAAAGGTGGACATACACTGGAGAGGTGGCAATCACATTATGAGAATGTCACGGGCTGAATCCAGAAGAATCTATGATTTTGGCAGCCTTCTCCCCGCGGGGATAAATTCGGATTTGGAAATTTTTGGTTTCATTTGAAAAATATAGGAATAGAAAAGCATAAGACCCAAAGATAATATTGGAGGGAAATACAATCATAAAAAGTGGTTTATATGGCAAATTGACATTTGAGAAAGGAAGCACTGATTTATATATAGAAAATTGGAAAAATATAAAATCTTTGATCAGATACAATATATTGAAGTAAACTGAAAAAAAAAAAAACATTAAATAGTAAGTAGATAAGACCATTCTATACACATTCTTGCAAAATGTAACAATATACAAATATAAAATATAAAAAATAGGAAGAGAAAAAAACCGCAGTGAAAAAAACGCAGAGAAAAAAACCGCAACAAAGAGCTTAATAGTAAAAAGAAACCGCAGGATATATGTCGATATAAATAATACTGAAATTGAGGAATAATGATCACCCATAGAAGATTACTTATATAAGAAAGAGAGAAGGATGAAGAGAAAAAATAATGATTATTATTATTAAAAAACCTTTCGAAAATAAAAAGATTTACTTTTGAAAAAATAAAATTGAAAAAATAAAATAATAATAGAAAATAAAAATGTTTTTGTCATCCCCCCAAAAAATGTTTGTTATTATCCTAACATTGAGTCAATCTGTCCTCAAGAGGATTGTGATCGATATGTATCTTTCAGGGCCGGTATATATAAATAACCAATGATTACTGACAATATACCTCAAAACAGAGAATTGGATATTTTTATCAGAACATATGGGTGGATGAACACTTTTAAAATAGTTTGAAAAATCCGAGCAAAATAGAGCCGGATAATGCCGATATATAAGTATGTGATAAATAGAAACATTTCCCTTCATTGTAAGATAGCAAATATCTGACAGCATTGTCTTTATATTTTAAACCACAAGAGAGCAATGGCTTTCTTTGTATATTTTTATTTTATTTTGAAATATACTTATATTTTATCTGCTTATATAGTCTATATATGTATATATATGTGGAGCTATTACTATAAATGCATTACTTAAAGAAGATGCCGATGTAGAAAGAATATGGTATTATATGGAAAAGAAAAGACCAATGAAAAGTCAAGGTTCCATCCCACTACAGAATTTTGGAACAGGTGAAATGAATTAGCCAATTAAGATGAGAATATAAAAAAAGAGAGACTAGAGTTCACAGGTTACCCACTGAGGAAGAGATAAGATATCTCGAAACGCGTCTGGGCGTATTACCTGTGAAACAACTATCTCAGTGGTGCATGGCCATGTACTAACGGACGAAAAATCCATCCACTTTCAACTCACGTAAGACCAAGACTTGATGTAGGACTCACGAAAGTGAAATATCCGACATAGGTCTCCCGCGAGAATACAGACGGGATCTAAGCTACAACTTGACCTGATACAAACACAGCGGAGAAAGGCTGAAGCGTGGGACGCCACGGTAGTAACCCTTCCGCGGAATCAACCTAGTGAGCCTACATGGTACACAGTGAGTAAAGTTACAATATAAACTTAAGTGAAATTATACCGAATCGCTGAAAGAGTACGGAGGCGATATATTTGCTGGACAATTGACTTATCATATACAGCGCACCCAGCCCTTTGAGACGACTCTAGCAGACGGACAATCCACACAGCGTGTGAATCATTGATTATCTCTGAATACCTATACTCCATGTCCTATAAGGTGGCATAGAAATTTTATTGTTATGTATTGTATGAAATCTGGATGAAAGCTGCACGCAATTGAATATATCTAGAGCACTCCTGTTTTGCTCTGCCACAAACGGCTACGTTCAAATAGCCATACCCAATTGGGGGGACACGGATGTATCCCTCTGTGTCGAAGTTTACAGCTTTTTGTGCTCTGGCTATATACAGTCATCGGTTATAATACATATGATTTTATATGCTTTTTTATATGTTTTTTTAGATTAATATCAACCTGGTGCACACAGGATACATTGTTTACTGTTTAATAAATATTTTAAATACTTCAATTCAATCTCCACATGAATTCCTATTGTTTTGAGTGCCGGTTCCATCCAATCTATATTTACTAATCAGAACCAGGGGGTGTTTCTTTGAACCTGTGCACCTATCGTGATAAATCAGAGTGAGCCACCTGCTTACTACTTTTTGTAAAAAATCATATGTACCCTAAAATAGTACCAACAAAACTGCCACCCTATCCCGTAGTTTCTAAAATGGGGTCACTTTTTTGAGTTTCTACTCTAGGGGTGCATCAGGGGGTTTCAAATGGGACAGTTATATGACATCGAAAAGATGATGTCACAGTAAATAACTCTGCTTTTATCTTTTACACATAAACATAGGAACTGTATTAAGGCTATTGGCAGGTCTAGCTGTATACACATATAGGGCATATAAGGCATATTAGCAAACTAGGACAGGTCTTAGCCTGGCCAGCTACAAGTCCGCCTCCATCAATATTCGCAATGTATTCACGAGTCTATAGATTCCATCTGACAATATGGGGGATAGGACAGTTTTCTCTTTAGAGGCAGCGAAGGCATTTTACAGCGTGGAATGGCAGTATCTGTGGTGTACGCTTCAATATATGGGGTTTGGGCAAAGATTCATATCTTGGGTCAAAGTACTCTATTCTAGTCCCAAAGCAAGAATTAGGGCAAACGGGTATGTGATTTCAATTGCAGTGTGGTACAAGACACTGGCAATAGAACCATTGGCTGCTGCAGTGCGTAAGTCTCCTGCGATACGTGGATTTTGCTATGAAGCAGTGTAAAATAGAGTGGTGATGTATGCAGATGACACACTGCTGTTCTTAGGAGATACATCCACATCTTTTCTGGCTGTAATGTCTCTCATTGACAGATTTGCCCAACTATCAGGCTTAACAATTAATTGGCATAACTCTGCACTAATGCTTATAGATGGTCAGCCAAGATCACAGGTGATACTAGATAAAAAATATCCCATGTGTGGAAGAGTTAAAATATCTGGGTATTAAAATATCCCCTAGAATTAAAGATTTTGGGGAATTAAATCTTACCCCACTGTTATCGAACTTTCATAATAAAGGCAAGGCTTGGTGCAAATTATATCTATCAGTAGTGGGTAGAACAAACCTACTCAAGATGGTTTTGATGCTGCAGCTTTTGTACATTCTACACAATGCCCCGCTCTGGCTGCCAATAGACAGGTTCAAAAGGATTGACTCGATATTTAGAGACCTAATATGGCGTAGGGGACAGGCTAGAATTAAGCTCGAGATACTATAAAACCGAGGGAGGCCTAGCAGTTCCTAATCCCTGGGTGTACTACCTTGCAGCTCAAGGCCAGCACTTCAAAGGATGGCTAGAATTAGAAACCTCAGACATGACTGGTCAGATATATAGAAACCACCTGAAAGGTAGAGACCTAATGATGCTACTGGAGGGACTGGACGAGAAAACAGTGCAATCAGAAATTCCTATAAGACACACCATGTATTCAGTATAGCAAAAGATTAAACATTTGAGAGGAATCGCGGAATATACCTCAATATGGTCAAATCTAGTATTGTCTAAATTCAAATCATTGTCATGATTTGATGAGTGGAAGGACAGAGGGGTGATAAGAATGGGTCACCTCCTGGAGGGTGAAGTGTTCAGATCCTTCACCAGTATTCAAGGAATATATGGCATGCCTCACAGGTGCTTTTATCAATATCTGCAATTGCGTCATGCATATAATAGAAACATAGAAACATAGAAACCTAGAATGTGTCGGCAGATAAGAACCATTTGGCCCATCTAGTCTGCCCAATATATCTGAATCCTATGAATAGTCCCTGGCCCTATCTTATATGAAGGATAGCCTTATGCCTATCCCATGCATGCTTAAACTCCTTCACTGTATTTGCAGCTACCACTTCTGCAGGAAGGCTATTCCATGCATCCACTACTCTCTCAGTAAAGTAATACTTCCTTATATTACTTTTAAACCTTTGCCCCTCTAATTTAAAACTGTGTCCTCTTGTGGTAGTTTTTCTTCTTTTAAATATGCTCTCCTCTGTTATCGAGTTGATTCCCTTTATGTATTTAAAAGTTTCTATCATATCCCCTCTGTCTCTTCTTTCTTCCAAGCTATACATATTAAGGTCTTTTAACCTTTCCTGGTAAGTTTTATCCTGTAATCCATGTACTAGTTTAGTAGCTCTTCTCTGAACTCTCTCTAGAGTATCTATATCCTTCTGGAGATATGGCCTCCAGTACTGCGCACAATACTCCAAGTGAGGTCTCACCAGTGCTCTGTACAGCGGCATAAGCACTTCACTCTTTCTACTGCTTATACCTCTCCCTATACATCCTAGCATTCTGCTGGCATTTCGTGCTGCTCTATTACATTGTCTTCCCACCTTTAAGTCTTCTGAAATAATTACTCCTAAATCCCTTTGCTCAGATACTGAGGTCAGGACTGTGTCAAATATTCTATATTCTGCCCTTGGGTTTTTACGCCCCAGGTGCATTATCTTGCACTTATCCACATTAAATTTCAGTTGCCAGAGTTCTGACCATTCTTCTAGTTTTCCTAAATCCTTTTCCATTTGGCGTTTCCCTCCAGGAACATCAACCCTGTTACATATCTTTGTGTCATCAGCAAAAAGACAAACCTTACCATCGAGGCCTTTTGCAATATCACTTATGAAGATATTAAACAAAATTGGTCCCAGTACAGATCCCTGTGGAACCCCACTGGTAACATGACCTTGTTTTGAATGTTCTCCATTGACTACAACCCTCTGTTGTCTGTCACTCAGCCACTGCCTAATCCACTCAACAATATGGGAGTCCATGCTCAATGACTGCAGTTTATTGATAAGTCTTCTATGTGGGACAGTGTCAAAAGCCTTACTAAAATCTAGATATGCGATGTCTACTGCACCTCCACCGTCTATTATTTTAGTCACCCAGTCAAAAAAATCTCTAAGATTTGTTTGACATGATCTCCCTGAAGTAAACCCATGTTGTTTTTCATCTTGCAATCCATGGGATTTTAGATGTTCCACAATCCTATCCTTTAATAGGGTTTCCATTAATTTGCCTACTATTGATGTCAGACTCACTGGTCTATAGTTGCTCGATTCCTCCCTACTACCTTTCTTGTGGATGGGCACGACATTTGCCAATTTCCAATCTTCCGGGACGACTCCTGTTACTAATGATTGGTTAAATAAATCTGTTAACGGTTTTGCCAGCTCACCACTAAGCTCTTTTAATAATTTTGGGTGTATCTCATCAGGCCCCTGTGACTTATTTGTCTTCACTTTAGACAGCAAACTTAGAACATCTTCCTCTGTAAAGACACATGCATCAAACGATTTATTAGTCATCCTTTCTAGTGGAGGTCCTTCTCCTTCTTTTTCTTTTGTAAAAACTGAACTGAAGTATTCATTAAGGCAGTCGGCTAGCCCTTTATTCTCTTCTACATACCTTCCGTCCTTTGTTTTTAATTTAGTTATTCCTTGTTTTAATTTCCTTTTTTCATTTATATATCTGAAGAATGTCTTATCCCCTTTTTTCATAGACTGAGCTAGTTTTTCTTCTGCCTGAGCTTTAGAAGTTCTTATAACTTGCTTGGCCTCTTTCTGCCTAATCTTGTAGATTTCCTTATCTTCATTGCTCTGTTTTTTTTTTATAATTACAAAATGCTAGCTTTTTATTTTTAATGATTTGGGACACTTCTGCTGAGTACCACAGTGGTCTCTTCCTTTTTTTGCTTTTACTGACAAGTCTAATGCAATTTTCTGTTGCCTTCAATAATGCACCTTTTAAGTAGTCCCATTTCTCCTGGACTCCATGTAATCCATTCCAGTCTGATAAGGACTCATTTATGACTAATTTCATTTTTGAAAAGTCTGTTTTTCTAAAATCTAAAACTTTTGTTTTTGTGTGGTGGGACTCTTTCACAGTTCTTATATTAAACCACACTGACTGGTGATCACTAGATCCAAAGGTTTCGCCTACAATGACATCATATACCGAATCCCCATTTGTGAATACCAAATCCAAAATGGCCTCCTTCCGGGTTGGCTCCTCAACCATTTGTTGTAGGGATAACCCCAGTAGGGAATTTAGAATATCTGTACTCCTGGTAGAACTTGCTATTTTGGTTTTCCAGTTTATATCTGGAAGATTGAAATCTCCCATAATGATAACTTCTCCTTTCATTGTCATTTTAGCTATTTCTTCAACTAGTAGATCATCTAGTTCTTTAACTTGACCAGGTGGTCTATATATCACACCTACACGAGTTACTGCATGATTAGCAAACTGCAACGTAACCCAAACTGACTCTATGTTGGCCTCACCAACTTGTATTAGGTTAGATTTAATGCTATCTTTCACATACAGGGTCACTCCTCCTCCTTTCTTGCCTTCTCTGTCTCTTCTGTATAAAGAGTACCCTGGTATGGTTATGTCCCAGTCATTTCTTTCATTAAACCATGTCTCCGTAACAGCCACTAAATCTACATTCTCAGATGCCATTATTGACCCAAGTTCATTGATTTTTTTACCTAAACTGCGAGCATTTGTAGACAGGACTCTGAGCTTATCATTTCTTAACCTCTGTGCTTCTGACCTGTTCTGGCATTGTTTCGGGGGGGCAATTGGACTTTTTTATTTTCACTCTTTTGCCCCCCCTTCCTAGTTTAAATACTCTTTCGCAAATTCTTGGAGTTGTTCACTAAGTACATTTGTTCCTTTGAGAGAAAGATGCAAACCATCTTTTTTGTACAGTTCCTTTCTATTCCAAGTAGAGCTATCCTGAGAAACAAAGCCAAATCCTTGCTCTTGACACCATTTACCAAGCCATATGTTGAACTCCTTTATGCGCCTCTGCCTATCATTCTGAACATTATGCACAGGCAGAACTTCAGAAAATGAAATGGTGGATGCAAAATCCTGTACGTCATTACCAAGTGTGATAAAAGATTTTTTCACCTCTGACACTTCATTGCAAGCCAGGTCATTTGTCCCTAGATGGACAAGAACATCCACGTCCCCTTCCTGCTTTGCTTGCTTAACAATATTAATAATACGTCTTCTATCTCTTCTAGCAGTAGCCCCAGGGAGACATCTCACAAAACCATTTTCTTTAAGCTCCACACTTCTTATGATTGAATCTCCCAGCAACAGCTGCTTTCTTTGAGACTTCACTTTGTCTTTTTTGTCCTTGGCTGCAGTCTTGCATACATTAGACATAGGAGTCGATGGTTTCTCATCCTCTGTGCTTGAGTCCATATCCATGTTGTCCTTACATTCTGAGAGTGCTGCAAATGAATTATGGAGAACCACCGACTGTGGGACATGTCTTCTATCCACCACTCTAAGTCTTCCAGAACCTACAGTAACCCATCTGCCATTTCTGGGGGTCCTCTGTGGCAGTGGCATTGCAGCAGTCCTAGCTGGAGTTTGTTTAACAGATAATTTAAATATCTCAGATTTCAAAAATGCAATTTCCTGCTGCAGTAAGGAGAACTATCTACAGATCTGACAGCATCCGAATCTCCAAAGAGTGGAACATGAAATAAATGCATAACAAGTTCCTGCATTGAACCAAGTCTGCCATTTTAAAGAGGAGAAAAAAAAAATGTGAAAATTTAAATCAAACAAATCTTACCTTTTTTTGTATTGTTTCCACCTTCCAGCCTACCTCCTGACTATCTCCTGCAATATCTCTTCACTGTACTTAATGTAGTACTTGAAGCTAGTAGTTGCAGCTAATGAATTAGGCCAGCTAATGAGTCTGTCTCTATATATACACACACTCCTTCACAAGCTCCTCCCCCAGCAACAAATGTAACACCTCAATGAGCTAGGCTCATTAGCAAACGCACAATAGCAAACACCTGACCAAATTCCTTACCTCTTCTCAATAATAATACAATGATTAAGAATGGTAGCGTAATGGCGCAAAGAGACGCAGCGTTGCATCTGATTGTTTCGGAAGGGGAAAGAAAGGGGGATGTTATCTCTAACATATCAATTGATGCTAGATAAGTACCTAGAATCTCACTCACTGACTAGAATGCAGAAAAGGGAGACAGAGGTGGGTGAACTCACGAAAGAGCAATGAGCTGATATATTAGAGGCGGTGCCTGTGTCATTGAGTGAAAGTGGAAAGCTTTCGCAATTATTTATTATCCATAGAGTGTACAAGACGCCAGTATTTTTAAACCGAATTGGTCATAGATTAGATAAAGGGAAGAAGACTTCTAGATATTCAGATATTGGTTCACCAAAAGTTCTATCAAAAATATATGGGATTAGCTGCACTAGGGCACAACAGGGCCAAGTAGTGTAAGGGTAAGGTTCCAGACAGGGTCGTTCTTTTTAGGACGAGTGCTCCGTGGTTAGGAGACTAGGGACAAATCAGTATCCCTATCCTAGGGTGAATTAGGGACCTAGATCCCTCTGTCATCCATGTCCGGTTCCTACCACTAAGATTTTTTTTCAGTACGACGAATATCTTCTGAACATCCACAACGACCGGATGACACCTGGGTTACGGTAGGACAACCGGTTATATTTTCAGGTGCCGCCGCGTACCAATTTTTTTATGTGTCATTTTTGCACTTATTTGTTATTTTGCTTAGGGACTTTTTTTCTATCCTGATATCAATTAAAAGTTATGTTTTAATAAGATCACCATTTCAACCTTCAGCTATTTTGTCATAGATTAGATGCTAAGTGTCCTCGGTGTGATATGGAACCTGCAGACTTGATACACAAGCTATGGAAATGCGCGGTAATGCCTGTATACAAAAAGCATACTCCGTAAATATTCCACAAGACCCGAAAGTGTATATCTTAGGCTATGTATCGGAATTGGGTACTGAACACGTGTTCAAACTTGCTATAGGCAGACTACTGTATGTGGCTAGGAAGCTGATAGCTCAGCACTGGATACCGGCTGAGCCTCCCACAATTAGGGATTCTAGGTGCAAAGTCAACACTATGATTGTATATGAAAAGGCCATTTTCCAGAATAGAGGCTGTCCCAGCAAATTAAAAAAAATTATGGGGACCATGGCAGGCACAAATGTGCATGGGTGCTAACTCAGGTATAAGAAGCAACTGATGCCGGAATGGAGGGTTGGGCGGTGGGGGGGGGGGTAGTTAAGAGTTTAAATAATAAGTATACATGACGGTTACTAACTAAGTAATAATAAGTACATTTGTTTTGTACTCTCTCTGACTGATTCTTCAGAATTACACCTGAAATGTATTTTAAGAAATTGGTTCCTCTCTAGTGATATACTTTTCATAATCATCTGAGACAATAGGGGCATATCACTTGGATATGCCCCCATTGTCTAATAGGTGCGGGTCCAACCGCTGGGACCCACACCTATATTGAGAACAGATCTGGCAAAAGTGGTTGACTCTGGTCCGGCCACCACCAAGTGCTCTCCCCATAGAAGTGAATGCGAGTGCACTGTGCATGAACAG